>NW_025108660.1:0-161493 GCF_011392965.1 Frieseomelitta varia
TTTTTGTTTTTTTTTGTTTTTTTTTTTTTTGTTTTGTTTTCGATTCGGGATCTACGACAGATGTGTTTAGATAATCTTTTCTGAAGAATCCTTTTGTTTTGTTTTGAAGGTCCCTATATGCTACTTTGATAATATGTACTTTGCATTTACATAGATTAACGTGTCTAACTTCGTATATTAATTTTTTGAGATTCTTGACGTTATATTAGTTTTTCGATATCCTTTTTTGAATTTGCATATCGATACTTTTTTTTATTTTGCTCTATTTACACGACAGTCTTCATTATTTTCTCATGCAACATATCTGATTGTTATAAAAAACGTCACGAGCAACGGATGAATCCTAGAGAAAGCAAATGACAAAAATAGTTGGAATGACTTAACGATCTTACAAATCGTAAAAGGAAAAAGAAAAACGGAACGAATTCACACTTCCGATGAAACAGAAATCGTTGGAGATCTGTGACCCTAGGTTGCGAGCCTGTTCCTAAAACGCGTCTCGTTCCAATCGAACAACCCCGTTATTCCGCCCCTGTTTTAGCTTTGTAAGAACACGACGAGCTTGCGACACTCTTTTCCTTCTTTAACACCACCGAACGAAAAAAGATAATCTTGTAATTACGTCACAGCAATTCTATAGTTTCTTTTTCTTTTTTTTTTTTTTAATAATCGTCAAATGCGCGATCTTTTTTTTTTCCATTTCTTGTTTTCCCCCGTTCGATGCGAGTACAGAGTGTGTTCGATGTTTTTATTCAATGTCACGCATCATCTCAGCGAACCTGATCTCGACCTATACGTTCCGCGATTACCGATAGACATTTCAAGCTTGCGCCGAGAAGAAATTCAGAGACTCAGCGTCTCTCCGTGACGAGAATTCACTGCCAGATTTAAATACCGCACGCGTTCGGCGATCAACTCGCATCGATCGCATATACATAGTACTGTTGTTTTCTACTACTTTGATACATTTCGTCAGTTGTTTTCCCGATCTTTTCGTTCGAAGTATAGCAACGCAATAGACATACCACTGATATACCTCAGGCACCGCATACACCGCTCGAAACAGCATGTGTAGCTTTTTTTTTTCTTTTTTAAATCTCGCTCACGGCAGAAGAGAATGAAAAAAAAAAAGAAGAAGAAGAAGAGAGGCATGAAAAAGAAAACAAGACGGATGCAACAAACCACACTTTCTGCGTTACTTTTTAAACCTAGCACGTAAAAAACATGATTTTTAATCGGTAGGTGCGCGATCGGTTGTACCAGGCGAAGATGAATTCGCCTCGGTAAGACGAACTTTGTACATATCCCATTGTGCGCGGTGTGACGCACGGTCGATTGAAAAATAAAGTATTAATATTTTATACAGTCGTAAAATACAGTCTTATTTACTTCTTATTTATTTAATAATAAAAAAAAACCAACATCCTTCGAATACTTTAAGTTTGTATAATTAAAAATACCTATTGACCAATTCAAATTTAATTCCAACATTCCATCATAGGGGCGCTGGTGTCGTGCAGTTAAAAATGGTTATGTTACCTAATAAAGTAGTTACCCGGAAACGTAGATGTTTCTACGAATATCGCGATTTAAAAGGAAAGAAAAAGTTAATAAATACTTTGTCAATGAATATTACCAAGAATTTCGTTTCGATTACGAATCGTACAGGTTAAATGAACTAAAAGACTTTGTAGATCACTGACTGAATGATTACTTATTTTTACTCATTGTTGTCCTCAATTGATCGCGGAATGCATTTCGTGCAAGTGACTCAGAATCGTAAGGTAAATACTATTAATATATTGTGTTTGCGTATAGAGAACAAAGATCTGAAACGATACTGTTAGTATTTACTTACGCGACAATTACTTTTGTGGACGAAGTTAAATTTGTATACCTCTGGCTAGAAATCTTATTGGTGGAGTAGCATCATACCATTTTATTTACAAAACGAGCCTCCTAACTGCGACAGCTGCTCTTTTATATAAGTAGAATCAGATGTCGTCTATTTAGTTGTTCGAAACTGTTCAGTGAATGAACTCACGACGAAATAACCTCAAATGATGGATGAAAGAAAATAATAGTATTGATTAAGATAATAGTATTGATCAATAAAAACTATTACAGAAACTTGACAAACTTGAAAACGAGTGGAGTTCTCAGTGAATCAATAATCAGTTAGCGCGATAAGGTTTTATTGTTCTCACATCACCTTTGTCGTTTGTAAAACGAAACGAATTAAGAATGACACGAAACGTTATAAAATATTATCAAAGTGTCAAATATTATCAACGATTTATCGTCTTATCGAGGTAAAGTGTAAAATATTAAGTCACATCTTCTCGTTTGTCGTTATTGCGAAAAATCATTCCTAGTTTTCTGCTATTTTGTATTTATATAATATGACGTATAACATACGTTTGTTTGTGTTCGTGCTTAATCTAATGCAAATGCACGTAATATATAAATGTACTGTTAGGCTTACATTCAAATTAATAATAGTTACGCTTGTTGAATAAATGTCTGCTTCATGAAAATTCGATGACAAGTTACCAAATCGTTTTGCAGCATGCCTTTCAATGGCTGTACTCGCAATGAATTAATTAGTTTCATTGATTTTACTTATTTACTGCTCTGAAACAATTTTCGGAGGCTATTTATATTAAATTAATTTGTCAACGCTTTGCAATTTGATTGTAATGTTTTGCTTTCGATGAAAGTGTATTATTACATTGTAGTAAAATATATGTAAAATGATTTTGTATTTGCAGACAGTTCACAGATAGTGCTACGGGTAAAGGGTACAGTGGAAGCGTTAACAAAAATAAATTGTTAAAACGTCTGAACGGTTTATGGAAAACGAAAATGACTATGCAAAGTCATTCAAAACTTTTAATGCAATTAAAGGACCACTTAAGCAAAGCTGGTTATGATAAAAATCTACAAGTCATATTTTCCAAACATTGGCTAGATTTCTTGGAAAGGGTGACGTATTCGCAAATGAATGCTTTGAAAAAATTATCGGCACTCGAATTTTCGAAGAATGAAAATGATAATAAAACAGCAGATATAGAAAAATGTGATAGTAGTCAAGTAAAAAGAGAGAATATAATAGTGGAACATAAAGGAAAAAAAATAATATCTATCGATAGTATTCAATGTAAAAAGGTAAGTGACATGTTTTAAATAATATGCAATAAGTCTTATAAAAAAATTTAATTTTTATATTTATCTTCAACGATTTATGTAGCCAGTTGTTGAAGATAAAGCAAGCGAAACTAAAGTTCAAGCCAAAGCGGCATCGCAAAGTATTTCTGATTTTTTTGGTGGACTGATATTTAACTCTGTACAAAGTAAAACAGCCAGATTAGTTGTACCGCCAAAGTGGAAAATAAATATTCATGAAAATATTTCAAAACACGGTATTACATCTAGAACACGCCATGTCTTGAATGCTATAGTAACAGCTGAATCAACTGCTTCACGTTGGAGAAGGATTGAAGATTTATTAGTACACATTGATCAATATCCAGAAGCCAGACATTATGCGATTAAGGAAGGAGCAATAAAAATATTGCTTAAAACTAGACAAAAAGTTAGAGATGATCAAACCAAAGGTATGACAATGATTTAAAGATAGTGAGTAAAAGAGAGTATTTTTAATATTTTGAATGTTCTTAAACTTCAATTCAGCATCTATTAGAGAAGCTTTAGCAATATTGGGTTATGTCGAACCACTTCCTGGCAAAGGTATTAGAATTCTTTCCATTGATGGCGGGGGTATGCGTGGAGTATTAGTTATAGAAATGTTAAAAAAGCTTGAGCAATTGACAGGCAAGAAAACTCATGAAATGTTTGATTACATATGTGGTGTGAGTACAGGAGCTATTCTTGCTGCTGCTTTAGGTATGTATAATACATTCTTAAAATATTCAAAGATCTAACAGTTTTAGTGAGAATTATGTTGTTTGTAGGTGGACATAAACGAAAATCATTATTCGAAATATCCGAATTATACAGGGAACTAAGTACTAAAGTGTTCACTCAAAGTGCAATAAAAGGTACAAGTAATTTGGTATGGAGCCATGGATATTATGATACAGCATTATGGGAAAAATTACTGCAAGAAAATTTAGGGGAAAAAATTCTTATAAAAACAGTTCGTGATCCTGCTGCTCCAAAAGTATTTGTTATTTCTTACTAATATACAAAATATTACATTATTCTCTCAAGTATCGTTATATTGTATATATAGTAGTTATTTTAGTTTTCAGCTATATCTGCTATTGTAAATAAGGAACGTGTAATGGCCTATGTATTTAGAAATTATACTTTGCCTCATAGGATTGAAAGTTTGTATGTAGGATCTCACAAGCACAAATTGTGGGAAGCCATTAGAGCATCCGCAGCAGCGCCTAGTTATTTTGAAGAATTTAAATGCGGTGGATATCTGCATCAAGATGGAGGTACAGATTAATATATTTCATAAAAATCGAATATTTCGGTAGCATGAGAAACAAGATTTAAATACTTAAATGTTTTAATTTTATGTAGGTATACTAGTGAATAATCCATGTGCAGTTGCATTACACGAAGCCAAACAATTATGGCCAAATAGCCCAATTCAGTGTGTGGTTTCATTTGGAACTGGGCGAACGCCGTATCAAATCAATGACACTAGCAGTAAAATGGCAGAAATAGCGACTTCAAGTTGGAAGGATAAGTTTTATAAAATTCTAGATAGCGCAACTGATACAGAAGGTATTAATTTATAAAATTACTTGTAAAATATTTCATCATATTGTATGGAATATATATTTAAATGTCAATGATGTACTATGCAGCTGTACATACTACGTTAAACGACCTTCTACCTGAATACGTTTACTTTCGCTTTAATCCATATTTAACGGAGATGTTGTCAATGGTAGAAATACGTCCTGAGAAAATCAGTCAACTAGAACAAGATGCAAAAATGTATATACGTAGAAATGAAGAAAAATTTCAGAGAGCTGCTGAAGTTTTATTAGAGAAAAGAAAAATACAACAAAAAGTAATGGATTGGATTGCGCTACAAAGAAAAATTTCGGGTGTATGAATTATCGTATCTTACAATTCAACAGGCATTCCACTTATATACATACATATATCATGAGAACATGTTTGTCACAAAACTGTAACTAGGTATGTAATATAATTCTTATTGAGTTTAAATTCTATTTAGTCTTTAATGTAATAAACATATTATGTTTATTTATACTTGTTTATATAAATATTATATTATAAATAATTTTCTGTAAAAGGTAGTAATTTATTTTATGTAGGAGATATACTGTTTGTGATCTCTGTGACATACGCAAGTTTAAATGAAAGATGAATGTTAAATGATAAAGCATAATAAAGTTATTTATAATACATATTTACTATTCTATTTAACTTAATATTACATAAATACACTAATGACTTTTTTAATATTATCTTTTATAAATGAGTACATATTATTTTAATGTGCAGTAGCAGTACAGTATTTTGGCATGTGTGCGTATGTCTAGAGACTTAAAATATCAAATGATTGTTATTTATATAAATAATAGGTCTATAAATAACAGTGATTCCTACCTCAGGTATAATTATCATTAAATCACTAGTCTTAATGCTAGTCTGTGTATATCTCACATAATTTGTGAATATACTAGTATGAAAATATCTTTATGAAAAGTGATTATATGTATAAATGTGATTATATACATAAATCTTATAATATTTATATGTTGCTTATTTTAAAGAACACTATAAAACACTTTTAACATTGTTTTAACTTTTTCACGGATCAAATTTTCAGGTTGATTGATTAAGATATTGTAAAAAAAATGTATGTTATAAAAATGTGAAAAATATATATATGATAAATGTATAACTAAACATATAATATATATTATTATTCCTCATTGTTTGTTTTTAAAGATCATATTTCAAATTTTGAATTAAATTTCAAAGAACGGAAGCAGTAGAAAACAAAATTGCATTTGGCGCTACTATCGTTTTCTTTTTACTTTGGACTTCCTCTTCCGTGTACTTCGAGTAAAACTCACGTAGGTTTGTTATAAATTTATTATATCCAAATAATCTTTTACTTAATTAATATAATTATATTAATATATTATTTTATACGATAGAATAAAAGTAATTTGTATTAATTTCTCAATTTAATTCTCGATATAGTTTGGTCTTGAGAGAAATCTATAACCTCAATCTATAACCTATATTGTTTATGTTATATATTATAATTAACGAAGATTATTATTCTTTCAGATTAACTAACAGAGAAAAATGGCAAAGTCCAAGAATCATACCAATCATAATCAAAGTGAGTGTAAATAATTATGTAACACGAAATTGAAATTCATTAATTTTAAAGTGTAAAGTACAAATCATACTGCTTGATATTTTTTTTTGTAGATCGTAAAGCTCATCGTAATGGCATCAAAAAACCAAAACGTTACAGGCATGAATCTACGCTTGGTGTAAGTTTTAAATTTTTTAAATAATAATTTTGTTCTTTCTAATTATAAGTTTTTTACTTTCTAAGTAAAACTTAATGTACTTTCTACATTACGTTATCAAAATATTTTCTTCTATGCTCATGTTATTAAGAAGTTCCTTTTGTGAGATTAAAATTTACTTTATCAATAACATTGTTTAATTAAATAGTATATGATTTTAAGATATTTGACATCTTTTTTCAGATGGATTTAAAATTCTTGAGGAACCAACGCTTTGCAAAGAAGCACAATTTGAAACCCAAAGAACAATTAAAGAGGGCAGAGAAACGTAAAGCCCTTCGTGAAGCTAAGAAATAGTTTTCTCATATATAAATGATTTTATTATAATAAAAATTCTAAGAATTTAATTTGGTAATTTTATTTATTTTATGGTTCCTTTAATATAATTTGCAATTAATATACATACTCAATTCTCTCTTTTTATAGCTGAAATACTGTATCCTTTTATAAATGTTCACTTCAAACTTTTTTTTCTTGAATTAGCATTTTGATTTTGTTTATTTACATTAACTTGATCAATTTTTTCTGTATGTTAGTTTCTCATTTTGTATTAAAAGTTAGAAGTATTTAAAAATTTAATAGAAAAATTATATTAATACGGATATGTGCATTTATAATAACATTAATAAATGTATGTACGTTATGTATATAGAAAGAAAATTATCTAAATAGAAACGACTGTAATTTAATTCCTAAGTACCTAAATATACCTAATATTTTTAATTTTAATGATTAACAAAAATAAACAATTATTTATATAAAGTAACAAATTTTGATATTTTTGAATGAAAAAAAGTCTTTTGGTACTGTCTTTTGATACTTAAATTTTATATCTTTAAATGATTACAGTGCAAATTCAATATGGCGACTGATCAGTTTACCGGCGATTCTGAAATAAGCCATAAAAATTCATTCAGACCACAAATAATTTTATTATTTAGTGGCAAGAGAAAGTCTGGAAAGGATTATATTACAAATGCTTTGCACGAAAGGTGATCAGTTTTCGATAATTATAAAATAACTAAGAATGATATAATTTAAGGTCATATGTTGATAATAGTTTTTTCAATGTAGAGTTGGATCTGATAAGAGTGTTATTATAAGATTATCTGGACCAATTAAATTTCATTGGGCTAAGACCCGTGGTTTGAACGTTGATGAACTTTTAGGAGATGGTAAATACAAAGAGAGTTATCGCCTTGAAATGGCAAAATGGGGAGAAAACATTAGGAAAGAAGATTATGGTTATTTTTGTCGCGCGGCCCTAGAAATGTATAATGGTAGAAAATTATTTTGCATTATAATTTATTATTAACATATTACATGATACTGTATGACAATTTGTTTTAGCAAACAATTTTGTTTAGCATTTAGCAAACGTATATGGATAGTGAGTGATGCCCGAAGGAAAACTGATATACAATGGTTTGTAGAAAATTTTGAAGATATATGTAAAACAATTCGCATTGAATCAGATGATTTAGTTAGGAACAAACGTGGCTGGGTGTTTAGTCCAGGTAAATAAAAGAGAAAACTAATATGATTATCCTTACATGAATTATATTATTAATTGTGAGATATATGTTACAGGTATTGACGATTCAGAAACTGAATGTAATTTGGATGATATAAATACATGGGATTTGAAAGTGACGAATAATACTGAAGATATAAACTGTATATTAGAACAAATATTAAAACTAATTACTTAGTAAATGATATTGCAAATGTACAAAATAATGTTATAAGTATGTATATATACGTACTTGTAAACAATGAATTGTTTTTAATGGGTCTATAAAGAGGAAGGCAATAATATATGTTGTTTACAAACGGATATATTTTTTATTAATTTTTTATTTACACATTTGATTCTTGTGCATTGTATTCATGTATTGATTAAGTATCAAATAGATATTATAGTGTATCACAATGTAAATTGATCTCTCATAATTAGACAATTTATTTAAAAATTTGTTTTGTTGGTTTAGACATTACAGGATTATTGTTACTAATTAATAATTGATTATTAATCATTCAAATTTCTTTTAAAAAGTACATATAAATGTTCTCAAAGCATAATTTGTGTAAAATTAATTTAGCAATGCTAAAAGTTTAAGAATTAATCGTGAGTAAGGAGAAATTAATAAATATTTTATCGTGAACTCGATTTAGTTTGAAACTCGTTCCAGTACAATATGGTGGTCTCTATACTATTGAAGGAGGTTAGATGGCATGCACCAATAAAAAAAAAAGAAAGAAAAAGAAGAGAATGGAATGGCGAACTGGATTTGGATCGTCAACATTAATATGTGAATTGTGATTATATACGATGATTGTGTGTGCATTTTGTGGTTAAAAGATTACGCTTTAAAAGAAGACATTGTGGTCGTGTGATTAATTTCGGAAATGGTGGATCATTCAATACCATCCGATATCCTCGACGATTTAAGCAGGTTAGTTTTTGAACTTAATTTTCGGAGACATTCTTTTTATACAATTATTTAATTTTGTTCATGTTGTTTCATTTTGTATTGAAAATATTACGCGATTTTGGTATTTTCAGTCGATTTATCATCAATGTACCTGAAGAAGAAAGGAGAGATTTGATTCGAATATGCTTTCAAGTCGAACTGGCTCACTGGTTTTATTTGGACTTTTATTGTACGGATGAAAATCCAAAGTTGAGACCATGTAGCATGAGAGAATTCACTTCTCGTATTTTTTTTCACATACCATTTCTAAAGCCTCATCTAGGTAATGTAGATAGCATTCTTGAACAATGGCGCGCCTATAAACAAAACGTTCCAACCTTTGGAGCAATTGTATTGAATGAGGATTTAACCAAAGTGCTACTTGTTCAAAGTTATTGGGCAAAAAGTAGTTGGAGCTTTCCTAAGGGCAAAGTCAATGCTGATGAAGATCCATCTCGTTGTGCCGTTCGGGAAGTTTTGGAGGAAACTGGTTTTGATATTTCAAATTTGATAGATGAAAATGAATACATTGAGTCAACAATAAACGAGCAATTAGTAAGATTGTACATAATATGCGGTGTGCAGAAAGATACGAAATTTCAACCAAAAACAAGAAAAGAAATAAAAAATGTCGAATGGTTCTCTCTTGCGGATTTACCTAATAGTAAGAAAGATATGACTCCAAAACTAAAGACAGGAGTTGGTCCAAATGCATTTTTCATGGTTATCCCTTTTGTAAGGTAATGAATTACTTTTCCTTAAAGATATAATGTATACATTACATATATTGTCCATTATCTTCTTTTTTACATTATGTCATGTCCTTGTTTATGTATACAATTTATATAATTATAATTATGTTAGTGAGAAAAGTAATTAATTTAGATAAAAGGTATATTGAAGATATATTTTAAAAGTGTAATTTTTCTATTGTAATTTCCAAATAGAAGGATGAGGCGTTGGATACAAGAAAAACATTTACGTGATAAAAATACAAACGCCATACGAAGACACAGACATAAATCTGTGGGTGATGTAGAAAGTGTTCCAAAGAATAAACGGCAATTACTTCCTAATTCTGTTCAAGTAATTAAATCATCCATCGCCCAATTTCCATGTGAAAATAATATTAATGTAATCTTGTAACTGTTTCTAGAGTGATGTTCCAAGCTTCAAAGATATGAAAAACTTCCGACAATCTAATACATCGCCGGCAAGAAATCGACGTATACATGAGTGTAAAAATGTTATGTCCAAAGCAGCGATTAAACGTAACCTATTTGGAGATCAAAATGAAGATGAAACATCAGCTGTACTTGCCAAACAATTAACTGATAGTCCGCAAAATCAACAAGCATGTCCATTTTTAATGGATCCAGCTATTCAGTCGGTAAAATGTAACGAATTTAGCTACAAAGCTCAAGTTTTAGCAAAAGGTTTGATACTTAATGTTATAATTAGAATTGATTATAAGTCAATTTAAGAGTTTATTTACTAATATAAAGAAAATGTTTTTTGTTTTGCAGATCAAGCATCTCAAGAACCTCGAAATCCAAAATTTCCAGATGGAAATATAAAATCTTTATTATTTGGGAAAGCAGCAAATAAATTGCAAACAGATTTAAAAGTTATACCTTCTCCTTTTACGGTAATGACTAACAGCGCATCGCGTTTCTTTCCAATAGATAAAATCGAAGCCCAAGAACATTCCATGGAATGTTGTTCAATGATTTGGGCAAACTTTAAATTTGACAAGCAAGCAATACTTGATTGTTTATAAAATTATTTAAAATAATTTTAGAAAATGTGGAATCATACTCAGTAAGCTTACGTTAGTTATATTACATTTTTATAATATTTGTATAAGTTCAAATGGATGATAGTGTACAAAGATTTACAATTAAATGTGATTTTAAATATTTGTGATCTCAACAGTTTCTTAGCAAACTGGTTTTTCAAACTTATCGAGTTAACGGAGTATTAAATATACATTATTATACATTATTAATTTTTAGTTAGACATTTAAAAATTTTTTTTCTTTTTGTTATCATCTATCCGACATATTACTACAATGCAATGCAACAGACTATTATACAGAAGTACAATACAAATACGCTTACATAATACATGATAAAAATCATCGGAATAATGTACGTATTCATGTATGTTTTTTACTTTCACTAGGTACTTATTTTTTATATAAGAGAAATATGTGTACATTCAATTTTATTTTTATTCAACAAAATGTGAAATAATCTATATTTAATTTTTTTAATTTATTTTACAACCAGGTTATTCAAATATTCTACTACATTTGAATATTTATATGTACATGCGTTGAATGTTTAACGAAAGATATGTTTGGTTCAAGTTTAAAAACAATTTTCGTACAAATAAAATAGAAATTCCTATTCAAAATGGATATATATACACATCATACTTTTCTCATAGCTATAAAAAGAGCTAAGAGAAATATCATAATGGGAATAACGAAATACATTGTTTTTTTAATAAGAATAGTGCCTGCACCTTTTATACTTCTTATAATTTCATTATTCAAGGTAAACACCATTTTGCTTTCTTCAATAAGTTTATTTTTTGTATCTTCGTCCAATGTTTCCGCAATACTATTCATAGTATCGCGCATATTTCGTTTAAGTTCGTAAATATTACTGTTCCCAAAATCTGTAATATTATTAACAATTGTTTGAGATTCTTTAAACGGCCAAATCTTTTGCATAACTTGTCTCTTTTTGCGTAAAATAATTCCACCACTTAGGAGACCCATGTACAAGTGATAAATGTACGCAAGCAATAAAATGGGCTCCGTATTTTCGATTTCTTTTAAATGATTTAAATATTTCGTTACACTCTCCCTAAAATTTGAAAGATCATCAAACATCAAATATAAATCAAATCTTAAATCGAAGATCTATTGCTTTTGTAAATAGCTTACGAGTGTTTTTGTCTGAGTAACCGATACGATATTAATTACATATCAATTCTGTTTAAATGAACAAATATAAACTCTGTACAAAAGAAATTACCTAGGATTGTAATTTTTTGCCCATTCTTTTCCTAGATAAAATTCAAGATCACGCTCAAACGCCTCGGTACGACGAAGTTCGTCTTGTAAAAGCGACCCTACTTTTGTATGTTTCCATCTGATCATAGCAAGTTCCAAATATCGAAAAATTTCATAGAAAATCAGAAGGCCATCAGTCCACACGGTATCATCAAGAAATCCTATTTAAAATCGAGATTTCCTATGTTAGTTTTATTTAAACTTTATGTAATCTATCATTAGTTTATTGCACAATGATCTTAGAGTAAATATTCGTTGCGTTACTTAATAACAGAATTAATATAGAATTTGTTATTCAGATATAAATATAGAATTTGTTATTCAGATATAAATATAGAATTTGTTATTCAGATATGAATATTGAATTAGAGAAAATATGAAGAATTTAATCAAATGTTACATATATATATCAAAATATAGCATTTCCATTAACCTATATGTTATAGTGACATAAAAAAAAATGAAAATTGGAAATTAATTGAAATGTTAATTGAAAGAATTGTTTCTTACCAAATGCTAATTTTGCATTCACTAATGCGTCACTGATCGAATGAATTTCTCTCGTGGCTTTTCGCATTTTTTTACAAAACGTGTCTTCGTCTTTGTTTGTCATTTTCGTGAGATCCGTGATGATTAACAGTGCAATATAATTGAACCCAATCTATCGTGTCATTTTATTTTTAATCTGTTAATCTATTTACTTAAGATGCTGTATAATTGTGGTATTAAATATGTACAGCATCATTTCACGTCTAACACAACACAACACACACACGTGAATAGTGTGCAATCATATGATCGTACCGAGACTTGCAATTAAACGCAAGATGGCATTGTGTTCGTCAAAAAAGGGCAAGGGAAACGGTACAGAACCATTAAAGTCATTTGATATATTGATCACGTAGGAGAGATTGTTCAAAATTTTATGCGCTCGTAGAATATTCGTCACTCCGCAAGAATGAAAAAGATATACGTATTTAATGTATGTGATTTTAATTTTCTAATCTCTATTTTCTTAACATTTAAATTGATTATTCTTCTGTCATTGCCACTATGATTTTTAATTTTCCGGTTATTTCCGCGCTTATTAACTGTTCGGCGAAGGTGATATTACACGAAATTATCACGAAAGAAAAATTAATTTCAATAAAACATAGGATATAAACCACATTTTTCAATTATTTCTGCTCTTGTCTTTATCCTAGTTCATAAACTATTAGGTACGTTTAATAAATTATCATGTGTTTTAGGTTCGCTGAGAAAAAAAAAAGAAGTATCTGAGGAGAGACAGAATAGTTTTTCTAGAAGTAATTTATTTCTATGTGAAGGACGATAAATTTGACAAGTAATGAACGAGACAAATAGACGATAAAAAAATCTTATAAAGACACGACATACTGTTTGCAGTAGTTGGCAGTTCTTCCTGCAGATACGTGGATTTTCTATGGCATTGGTATACAGTCTGTGTATATTGTAAGTGGCTGCGGTATTCGGCTAGTCAGATCGATGAGACGCCGTCGTTGTGGCGCCTCGTGAACGCCCAGCCCTGCTGTCTTGGCTAAATTTGCGATTTTGGATTCATGTTTTTTTTCATATATATTTTTGTATAACGTTAACAGAGGTTGTATTCTAAACGATGATAATAATCTTTCTAAATTGTAGAACACTGAGCAACGAGAATGGCAGTTACATAATTGTCCCTTCTGGTCATTAATGTTCGATTGGCTTATGAAAAATTTAATTACAATGTTACCAAAGACTAACGAATGCTTTACAAAATCTTAGTAATTTACATTTTTGCCTGGTGCAACTAGAATGCAAGCGGTAGACAATTAAAGGAGAATCTATTAATGTTCGTTGTGCAGACGGTACAAGAGGTAAACGTGCTTTATCGCCGGAGAAAAATTCGAAATCTTGAAAAGGAGGCCACCGACGCCTATAGCTGTTGAAAGTATCGCATCACTGACTATAATATAGGAGACGCCAAGTGTAAAATAATTCGAACGATGTAATAATGATGCCGATGCAAATGTTAAGGTACTTAATAAGCACACGTGCACACGCATATTACTGAACGGTTTCTGAACGAAGGCGCTTAGTGTTTTATCACGCTTCGCTAAGTTTTTAGTCACGGACTCTTTAATTAGTATTTTAATTGCTATAAAATCGAATAGAAATTTTAGGTACGTATCTTTATATGGGACTCTACTTTAAAACATATATATTGTTTTTAATTTTTAGTTATTGCCATTAAATCGTTCATTTTTTTTGATAAACATATTTAAGTTAAATATCTGATAATTTCATTTTGTTATTTTTTTTTTTGTAATTTTTAGGTGCAACATTATGTTCATTAAAATACGTGGGTATGTTTCGAAAAATGGAGACTTTTGAGAAAGATGGATTTTCAATTGATTTACACGTATGTACGTCGTTGGAGTAGATGTCGTAAATTGAATCGAATGCAGATATCGTGTACGTCGAAACGTCATATGTGTCGTCGCGATGTCTCGCGTGTGAACGCATTTACCTACGTCACTGCATGGAGGGACGTAGAATAAGTGCGGAACGTAGGGCGCATCGTCATTACGACAAGAGACAGTATCCGACTCGAAGAGATGCTATATTTTGGCTTCTGATATTCTCAACACGGTTAGTAAGGGGTGCCGCTCAATACTAGCGCCGCGTACTATGGCCAGCACTGTAAAACTTCTGACTCGTACCCTGATCACGCTCGAATTCTATTCGATATTATATTTTGACATGAAAACATTATGAATGCTAGAAGCATTTAATAAGAAGAGAAAATAACAATGTCCTACTAATATTTCGTAATACTAATTGTGATGCACGATAATCCTTCTCTTAGTAACGCACTGCGCGACTATTTTTTTTCTCTTTTTTTATAAATGAAATAAGCATGTATTACATTGTGTTTATACAGATAAACTCGTGTGTATGTACATACATTTGTATATTGTAATTATATATTTAATAATGTGAGAAAAAAGAGAAAGAAAGAAAAAAAATAGAAATACTTTTCAATTAAAAAATGAAAGCGAAAAATTTGAAGGATTAGAAAGGAGTGTATGTAAGTAATTTTGAAATATTGATATTCACAAAGTTGAAACAGAAACGTATCATTAATCGGGTACAATATTTCATAGGTACAGGGTTGAAGATTGTGAGATGCAATGCGGCAATCGAAGACGGCCAATGAATCGATGTATTGACCGTGCGATCAACAAATTTTAATTACATGATGCCGTTCGTTTCCAATTTTCTTATTTTAATCGATTTAAAATTGCCGAATAAATGCAAATAATTGTTTAACTTTATACGAACTAAATGCTGGATGTTATAAAATTATTATATATTTATATATATTTCAATTAGTAGAAAATTGCAAATTTTTTAAAGTTTGACAAGTAAATAAACGTAACTGACCAAGCAACAGAACTTACATCTGCAGTTGTAGCTATATGCTCATACATCTGTATGTGGCTAAAGCAGTTTCATTACGTAATTGATAACATAACTGTTTGTAAAATATCTGTTATTTCTCAAAATATATCTATTTCAGATTTATCTGAATGTTTAATTGGAAATTTTCTCGAGACTTGATGAAAATTTAATTAAAAATTGTATCTATTTTGTACAAAGTTTATATTAATAAGGAGAAAAGGGAGAAAATGAAGTTGGCACAGATAATGCAAAGATGCCTGAGAAATTTGGAAAAAACTGCATATGGTAGATTGTTGATTCGATGGAATTATTTCAACGGAAGAATTTATTGATCCTGTGTCGAACCGATGATATAATTATCTGCTCCAACTGTTGAAGTTTACTTTAGTTTATCTTTAGCCAGAAATTAATAGGAAATAGAAATCAATTATTCTAATTTAGGAACAATTAAACAACAGGTAACATTCATTTAATTTAATTAATTTCATATTAGATTGAAAATTTTCCAAGAGTTATTTATTAACAAATCTCTAAATTTATATATATTCATTTATTTGCAATGAAGAAATTTTCAATTCTCTTTTTTATTAGGTCTCGTCTTAATGATATAGAATGAACGATAAAGTAAGGCAATGAGAATTACAGCAACAGATTCTCCCTGCAGTGCGACAAATAGTACATGTGGCAGTCATCAAGTATGATATATGTTCTGGCATCATTGCATGTTTGTTTTCACGAAAATAATAAGTATAACATTCGTATATAGTCATGTACAGTGACCACATGCTACAAAAATGAGTCAATTAAATACTTGCAGTATCTAGTTCAATTTGAATAAAGATCTAAAAAGAAGAAGGATCAATGTTATAAAGTGCCATTACAAGTGTCATTTCTTTCTTACGTGAGATTTAAACGCGGTAAGAATAATTTTCAAAACATTTGAATATTTTCAGTAATAAAACACGAATTTACACTTACAATAATCGTTGTTTATTTTAACAGGCGTTTGGTCGTTTTATATAATTAGTGCTACGGAAGCAAATAACAGATAAGAAAAGGTTCTTTAATTTCTCATGGTATGCCGGCCGGCGGAATGGCAGACAGATGCATCGCGTGCCTTCTTAGCCGGTCATTATTTCACCTGGTAACATTCTCTCTTAAATAACCGCACTCGTACTGCGGAGTACGAACAACGTTGACCTCTAAGTTTCGGGTAATACTTTCCCGATTTTCCTTGATTTCCGGTGCCGGGAGTCCTTTCCCTCGATACCGGCGTTTTCCGACATCGTGCCGGCCGGCTTGCCGGTCGTGTCAGTCAGTCACACACGTACAAACATTACACGTACGTCTGCACACATGTGCAAACGTGGAACTAAAAGTGGTACGACGTCGTACCTCTGGCTGGTCGAGTATGTGACATATCGTGTGAGTGTGTATATAGCATGGTGCCCGTTATACACCTAAATGGGCCTACATTGCGACGTTTCCGATGCTGTGGAGATGTTGTGTCTGTGTAGGTATGTACGTGTATGTGCGTATGTGAAAACCGAATGACTAGACGTTACGGATAGTCTGGACTGCGCGAACTAAAGCAGCCGAGCCAACGCGCATCGCTAGTGGGGATACCGGAACAATCTTCGTAGAGGGGGTGGTCTTTGCATGGTAGCGGTAAAGGGTATCGCAGTCTGTTAGAGAGCCGGCAGCCCGCAACGCGAGAGTTGCTGCCGAGTCAATTCGAGTTTGAAATATCGTTTGGAACAGACAGGGAGAAGAGACATTCGTGAATTCGTAGTAAAAGAAAAGAAAAAGAAAGAAAAGAAGGAACTCGGAAACGACGGAATCGTTATTAACCCCCTATCTCTCCAGATAAAGAAGGGACACGCATCGTCTTGGTCTTGGTCTTCGTTCCGATCTACGTTTAGTGTCGCTGTGTCCCACAACGGTTCTCGCACCCCTTTTACCACCGTATTCGCGAACAGCTCGATCTCCTGTCGCTCTCCACTTGCCTCTATTTTACTAAACTCCTGTCTCTCCCTTCTCTCTTTCTTTTCTCTTCTCTTTTTTTTTCCCTCTTTCTTTTTTTTTGAGAAACGCACCGTCGGCCACCAAAGAAACGGGGAAATCGAATCTGCACTTTTTCACGGGACAGACTGTTTTCGACTGTTCCCTCGACGGATATATTATTCTCGTCCCGAAAAAACGCTACCTACGTCTTCTCCGGTGGAAAGAACACCGTTTCTTGGATTATATACCGTATATCGAAAGATCGAACAATTAAAACTGGATAATCGTGTCACGTAACGAGGTAAGCTGATGAAATATAATTACGAAGTTTCTTGGTGCAAGCGTTAATAGGTTAACAAACGAGATTATTCGGTGATTCGAATTTCACGAAACTTTTGATAACATTCTGGTGAACTATGTATAGATTTTATCGGCCGGCTAGGTGGACTGCGGGAGGGGTTGTTACTAAGGGGTAGACTGCAGTGCCGATACTCACTAGGGTGTCCGTTTCTTATTCCAATGTTGTGGAGTAAAGTGTTACATATTGTGCTGAGTATGACAACGTGACACGAGGTGTTCTACTTTCTTTTTTCTTTTTTTTCTTTTTTCTCCGTATTTCTTGCACTTTTTCCACTAAGTACATCGACCATGGTAAATGTTGTAATTTTGATCGCAGTTACCATTGATTGTTTAACACCGATTCGTGCCTTTTCGTAGTTACAGTTTTCCATTAAGAAATCAATCGTTTTATCGAAATTTCCTATTAAGAATAGGTGTTTAATGGCCTGTTTTTGTAGTTAGCTAGCCCGAATTTGGATCAATGATCTAAGGTCGGTTCTCACGGAGAAGCTCGGATCCTGCGCATTCGACGATAGGACATAGCCCTACCGCTTTTCAGGGAAAGGGTCGTGCAAATCCTGCGCAATACTTAACGCCAACACGGTCCGCATGAAATCGCGGTGTGTCGACGCGGTGACCTTTTCATAAAATCTCTTCGAAATTTTCTTGCTTCGGTAAGGGTTCACTCTAAAATGCCCATCCACGTTTGCACGAAGTTCGATGGACATTCTCAGTCGCTTTTTTTTATTTCTTCATTTCCTCGCGCAATTAAGACAATTAATTTGCATTAAATGAAAATGCGAAAATTCAAGTAATTCTCGTTTCATCTGAAAAGATTTTTTTTTTTCACTGGCATGCTCATATTCTAACTGTGTCATTGGAGATACAGATAGAGCTAGAATCGAATATATAAAAGAGAACAAATTGCATTCGATACTACTGTATGTGAGAATGATCAATATTTTTTTTTTGTTTCAAGCTTTTTGTTTTTATATATGCGTAGCATACATGTACGAAATGCACGTATGGTGTTAAACTACCGATCATCAATCATGGTATAGCTGCCATACATGAGAGTGGTATGACAGTGGTATGGGTCAGCTCTAGTATGATGTCATAACATGTCAGATGTCATATATGGTTAACTGTTAGTGAAAAGGGACAGCCAATCGGTTGTAGATAGATTACCAATTATTGATAGGGAATCATATTCGTCTAAGGCTAATTACTAAGTATATTAATTGTCAAGTACATTTATACTCATTAGTCTAATTAGTAGTGGCTGCTAGTCAATTACTTTATTAAGTAATCTTAGAAGAATGAAGTTTTTTTCTTTCTTTTTTATTTAATTTGACTCTATAATTTTGTTCTAGCAATGAGTACCACGGATCCTGCTGGAGAGGGTGGAGGGGGAGGGGTGTCAAGCACAATATCACCAAATATTGAACAAAACGTATCTCCAGTTATACCGGTGACCGGTGGTGTGGTGCAACCGGGCTCTCAACAACAGCATCCACCACCGTCGCCACTAAGTGGTTGTTACCTTCTCGTTGTGCTTCCAGAGCCTCATACCGCGCAGCATAAAGATCTCATCTTAAACCGCCTTGCAAAAGGTAAGCGCGACTTGATTAAAGCACTGATCATCGTAATATAATACGATGATCCTCGAGAAATTCTCTCCAGAACATCTAGACGCACCCTCGGTAGTAATTTTAGTATCAGTTAACACGTTTCGTCACTTGGCTCTGTGATTTTACATTTTTATTTTCTTCGTTAGCGTTAATTGTCTTTGGAACATATAGATATCAGTTAATACATCAAGCTCGTAATAGATTTAATCATTTGGTTCTGTTGAGTTTAGATTTTTTATTTCTTTTGTTTATTGTACATGAGAATAGTGTTAATTCTCTTGATTGAATACGTTAATTCCACCCTTCAAGATCAATTAGCACATCAAAATTGAAGCACATTTCATTCTGTGATTTTGGATTCTTATTTTTTTCATTCTAATGTAGACAAGAAGACTATTAATCCTTCTCGAAGAACATCTGAATGCATCATTGAGATCAATTAACACATCAAAATTGAAATAAATTTCATTACCTAATTCTGTACTTTAAATTTAAATTATCTTAATTAGAACGAAGGAAGGGGAAAACCTTAACTAAGTAAAATAAATTTGTTCTGTCGAAATTTTAACGCCATCATTGATAATATTGGAATTGCATCTAGATGTTCTAAAGAGAATTAATTTTATTTTTATCTGGATTAGAACAAAGGAAAGACAAATATATAATCACCCTTCGTTTTAGTTGAAATAAAAATAATGTTAATTCTTCTTGAAGCATCCATGTATCAACCTTGGTATCAATTAACATATTATCAAACTGAAATAGACTTCATTATTCGATCCAGTGTGATTTCTGTCCTTTGTTTTAAATTAAATAAGAACAGTGCCTTCCATTAAGAGAAGGGATATAAAATGGGATATTGATACTTTGCGATTGAGGCAATAATTACGGTTTCATATACACATTTTGTGGTATTAGTTCCGCACATGAAGCCAAGCGGTAACGGTTCTTCTTCACTGTGCGTATTCCTTCCGATTTATCGGACGAGCTTACCCAACAACTTTATCCAGGTCCCCCTTGTTGCTAGGCGGAGTTCGAATGGACGTCGGTTAGTAAAGAAACCTCTTGTGATACCCCTGTTTAGTCATTAATTATTGGTTATCAACTTCCAAGAAGCATTAGGATCCCATTGTTATCCAAATTTGGCGAGTGATAGTTTAATTCCCTATTCCCCTATTGTTCGATCGAACTTTGGTATTACCTTTGGATCATGCTTTCACATATGAGAGTTGAGTCACACTTTTGACAGTAACTTTCTACTTTTTTTATTTTATTTTATTATTAAATGCGTCGTGCTATATAAATAATATTGTTAACAAAAAAATTCGTTAATTAATTTCTGCATTTCAAAAAATTTAGAAATCCATCTGACGCGCGAATTTTCATTAATGACGAAACATGTTATAAAATTTGCCAAGGGGAAAGTTACGTGAAGCAGAATTGAATTATTTACTAGCAGAATTAAATTGAATGTATCTTGGAAAGTTTAGAATATCCTTCTGATTATGAATATCCTTTCTTGTGTAATTTTGCTCTGTCGTGCAAATTTTCATTGATGATGAAACATGTCGGCGAGACATGTTGGTAACGTTGTAAAATTAACCTGTTATTCACGCGTGTAAAATAGATCGTGTATTAGTTGATTCAACCACAAGATTGTTGATTAACAGAATTAAAATTCAATTGGAGCAAATTCAATTGTCAGAAATTGCATGAAAAATGAGACGGTGCATGGAGAAGAGCGTGAGTTATGATGATTAAGAAATGGGTCGTCGATGTGTTGATTCGTCGTGACAGAAAATTAAGTAAAAGGCAAATGGAAAATAGCGGATGAAAGGAAAAATCTGTACTTGTGAGTTTGATGCGGTATGCGCATGTTAGACCAGCCTACAGCCACATCCCCGCAGTCACCAGAACCTGGATCAATAATCCATCTACACAGTATATAACGAAAATCGTCGCTAAACTATAATGATAATTTTTTCAAATCACTTTCGTGTTATTCGACGAGCAGTGGGTTGCATACGTGTATGCACAGACACACACAGAGGAGAAGAAAGGCAGTGAAAATTAGACTCGAGCGAGTGCACGCGATGCGTCGACTTTCGACAAAAGAGTTGCTGGAAAAGGGACAGATTAGACGATGAGGATAAAAGAGGCTGAATACATACGAAATAGTATAATTATCGTCGCTTGAAAATGTCTAGTTTTTACTACTCGTTACTATTTATTAATTTGACTTCTGGTGAGAAAAAGACAAAGCGACAAGAATTAATCAGATGTCGATGACATTGTGCTGTTTTAATAGCAGACGGTGTGATTTGAATATGCCAGAGGTTGTAATTCTTCAAAGATTATGAGAATTCTTCAGAGAGTATGAGAAAATAGTACTCGATCAAACATCTTAATTTTAATTTGATTGCTCTGTTATTAATCTTAAATTTAATCAGATTGTCCTGTTACACTATTATTTTCGTATTTTCTATATTCTGTGTGTTGAATCATATGGGTCATTTCGTATGCGATGGGTATGGTATGGTATATGCGTTAGCAAGTTTCATGTGACTCATGGGTTGTCCGTGTAGAGTGTAGACAGGAAGGATTGGTAGAGCGGAAAGAAGGCGAGACATGAATTTATCCATCTATTTATTTTGAGGTATCTGTAATATTGTCTGGTTTGCTGTTATTATTCAAAATTATGGATAAAACACAAATAAGTATGACATACACATTTAACATGCTAAAAACGTAAATCTTTTACCATACATAAAATACACATGAGGAAACTGTATGACTGTATTAAGATCTAAAGATAGTATAATTTAATATAAATTTCCAGAGAAGAATAACAATATTTAAAATATTAAAATATTAATGTCTACTAGTATCTAAAAATAGTGCAACACATTTCACGTGCTCGCATCATGCTAAACATCAGATTTTACTAAAATCGTGAAAAAATAGTATAATTCACCATAAACGATAGTGTTTAAAAAATAGTACCAATACAAATAAAAATAACCATGACGTATTCGCAACGTGTTGAAATATTGAATCAGATTTGATCAACAAATACACGGAGAAAAAATACGTATGACTACACTAATATTTAAAAATACTATCCGTGAGTTGCTATAAATACACGTAGGAAAGAGTATTAATATCTAAAAATAGCTACAGTTTACTGTAAATACACACAGAGATAGTAATAATAATATTTCAGAAACAGTAGCAACACTAGGACAACATCCTGATTAATAAATCGCGCATCTGCTTCAGAAAATTGACAACTCTCTATGGAGTGTGCAGTATGCGAATCGATGTACGCGAATATTTGCGTGAGTTAATAAACGGTAATATGCTCGTAAAAGATTAATGTGATAATGCCCCTTACGAGTACATGCACGCGCGTTGTATTTACAGATATTGCACGAGTAACCACACATACGTAAGATAGGAAGGCATACTTGTCGGTATGAATCATGATTGAGGACGTGGGGAGCATCGCGAAAGTTGAAGTTATTCGATGCTTGTAATATCCGGAAGAACTCGCGTATAGAGGGTTCCCGTTCGATCAAACGGCGAAAATTTACATACGCGATTTTTCAACCGTATTACGCTGTTTATTCAATTACAAGGAACGAAGCATGCACACGCATCTGTACTCGCATATGGTGGACTGAAAATCATAGTAGAACTTAGTCAAGTGGCTATAATTTTGCAGTGACTGTATGATATTTATGATATTATGATATTTATGATAGTTACATGGTACTTGTATGTGTATATAGTGTCTATTTATATGTATACTTTTAGATTAATTAGCTCCAAATATTATGCAGTATATTATGTAGTATTGAATTTTATAGTCTAGTAATTCTCTTCTATTGGAACAAAAATTTGATACCATGAAAATTGGAAACAATCGTGTAAATGTTATATTTTTTATATTATGGGAAGTATCGTTTCTTTAGTTTATAATTAGACTGCTGTTATAATTTTTTATATTATAACTTTTATGTATTTATAAGAAATTTGGAACTGTAAAAAGGTACAGAGCTATGATATGTATTATAACATGTAACTCCAAGTGTTACATGTTAAATTTTATATCATTTAGCTATGCTATTACACATACTGTTATAAAAGTTTGATACTGGAAATAGTTGTGCAGATACTTTTTTCTTTATCTTTATAATTAATTAAATCATAAATTATACTATATTATTATCTCAAGAAGAGTGATATTTAAATTTGAAATTAATTAACTTATAGTTAGGCAGCCAATTTTTATTTTACTTCTGGAAAATTTGACACCTTGAAAGTGTATGGAATGCGCGCAATATAAAAAAAAAGATATATAAAATTTAAATTACGGTACTCATTATAATATTTAATGAGCGAAACAAATCGCCGCTTAGGTTCTATTCCCATAGCTAAGCTCGTCAAAATTTAAATTTATATAAACATCCACGTGGTGGATCTAATTATAACTTTATATTCCACCATGGTACGTTTTCATGGCTTGAAAAGAACATAATGAATTTCTTTCAATAATAAAACTAAAGTAACAATGAATTAACTTGACATCACTATGATTCTCAGTCGTACACGCGTAATCGTTTCACAATTTTTAATTACGGTGATTTTTAATTACGACGATTTTGATTCCAGTAATGATAAATAATATTCACAATTTCTTTAAACAGTTAAACTCGCACGTTAATGCCGTGTGAAGACACGGCAGAGAGGATTTTCAATTTCTCGATAACGCGGCACGTATTGTCGACAGCTTATAATAAAGGATTTATCGAGCATCGAAAGTGCATCGAAGTATTGATTTCCAAGAATATTCACGACAGCCGACATTTAGACACAAGGGTGATGTTCCGCGAATTTTCAGAAACTCTTTTTTCAGACGACTTCTTACAATCTCGTCGTACGTGCAACTGAATATAGTATGTCTAATTTTATCGCGGCATTCGCTAGTGATTTGCTCTCTCGTGCATCGTGGTTTTCGAGTCGTGAAACTCTGTTTCTCGATTACCTTGTTCTTGAACCTGACCCTTACACTAAATAGTATACTTAGCATTGATACTCGTCCAGTTATAATGCAAAAATGTCAACACGCTTCTGCTTTCTTCTCGTCTGCTTTATTTTTTTTTTTTTTTTTTTTTTTTTCTTTCTCGAGAGCCTTTTCACAGACTGCTTCGTCAGACATTAACGTCAGATGTACAACGATGCAAATGCACAAAGGATTTTTTGATTTCAACGCTTTTATGCGGTATTACATGTTATTTTCTATATTCTGTATTATTCTTTAGATTGTCCCTTTACTTTTATTTACCATTTAATTTTCTTTTACTATTTAATCTGTCCATTATATGAAATTTCACGCATTCATGCAGTCAAGTAATATTTCCAAGTGTAAATGTGTTTGAACATTCTTTGTTTAAACGAGAATGGTGTTATTAAATAATTGTCGGGGAATATTTAATTGTTCGATAAAGGTCAGTGAGAAAAATTGAAAGATGAGAAATAAATCTCGGTTTCGTCCTTGGATCAGGTCTTCGCCCTTCTCTTAAAAATATAAATAGCCACGGACGGGCTAAGTCGATCTCTCTGTGCTATTCTATCAAGTTCGTTGCATGTTCAAATATTGGTTACTAGTTAATCTTTTAAATATAAATTGCCTCCAAACTTGGCTTGCTCTCTCTATTTTCTGTTTCGTTTAAATATAACAAGATATTGTTATCCAATTCAAACATCTCTCGTATTATTTACGATAAATTTTGTTAAAGGGCTAGTAAATCATGAGAATTTATGTCAAAAAAGAAGAACTTTAACCGTTTTAGAGGCATCAATTTATTTATTAATTGAAATTGTACAAATTGTGAACAACGATGATTTTTATTAATAACGATTTCTCATAATTTTATTATACTTCAATACTTATTTATTCTGAATAATCTTTTATGTACAAATTATGAAAAATGATGATTTATATTAGTAACGATTTCTTATAATTTTATTATACTTCAATACTTACTTATTCTGAATAATCTTTTATGTACAAATTATGAAAAATGATGATTTATATTAGTAACGATTTCTTATAATTTTATTACCCTTCAATACTTATTTATTCTGAATAATCTTTTATGTACAAATTGTGAAAAATGATGATTTATATTAGTAACGATTTCTTATAATTTTATTATATTTCAATACTTACTTATTCTAAATAATTTTTTATAATAAGAAGATTTTCTCTACTCTTACGATTTGATTTTAATTCAACAAATTAATGAGACCTCTGTGGCAAACTGTTTAATCAAAGAAACGATAGTAATTGACACTTTCGATTGAAACGAGGGTTAGAACAACAGCACCCTATCGACCTCGTTCGACATTTCGTAAGATCAATCAAGAATGATGTCAGCACTTTTCGAAGAAACTTTTTGACCCTGTTAGATAACAAAAGCTTACACGTTATACTCTCGTGAAGATCAGTCGTGATCCATGCAATATCCCCGCAAAATAATATTTGCACATTTCGACACTACCTGGCGATAGAAATTTTTCTAATTTATTATACAGTATTTAATGCGTGACAAGCTTGGGCATTATTCGTGTAATATATTTCAGAAATGATGAGATTTGTTTAAATGTTGCTAGATTTTATTTACTATACTAGATCGTATTAGTTGTTAGATTATTTTATTTGAAATAATTTCGGACATGAAAATGATCGTTTCATTACTTGCTTATCAAACGATGTAACGTTTTATTTTATCGTTTATTGTAACATTTGAACAATAAATTTCATCGTTTATTTTACATTTAGATAACAATTTCTCAAATGTTCTGTAATCCTTGATTTAGATAATTTGTTATTTTATTCGAACTCGAACGAGTTGGATCTCACACTAAATAAAGCCTATTGTTCGGCGTGTTGTTTCTAAACTAAATTAGATGAAGTAATTTAGTATTCCTATCATATTTTTATTTCTCTCCAAACGAAACGTGCTCAAGCCTGAGACGCGCGTGAATCCCGAGAACGGAAAGCTGCACGAAGGATAACGGAAAATCACGTCTAAACATAGTTTAGGCAATTCCTAACATTCCTGTAGCGTTCGTCGTCGGGCAAGAAGAAACGAGAGAAGGAAAAAGAATTTATCCAAGTAGGAAAAAAAAAAAAAACAAGAAATAAGCGCAAAATAAGGAAAAAAAGAAAGAAATGAAAAGAAATTAAACAGAAATCGAGAAACGAGATAGGAGCGAATGTTTAAAATTCTGAGAGATACTGCAAGAAGGGTAAATGCTCGAAGAAAGCCATGATTCTGTCTATATTTAACTGCATCTTCCACTGATACTGTTTTTAAGTAGAACACGTCTACGAGCTATCAACGTGAACTGCTTAGATGATCCTTTTCAGAGAAAGTACTTTCGACGTTAATTAAACATCTCCAACCCATTTCAAGTTATATTTTTGTTAGCATTTGCTTCTTCAAATTCTAACGAAATTCCCGCGTTTATTGCGCGTCAATTTAATTTGTTTTATTTTATACAATTTCATTTGCATCTTTGCGATTTTCACGTATTGTAAGAAATGTAGATTGTACAAGTATAATCATTGAACGATGGTCGACGATGGTTCAACGTTGTGTTTTACTAATAAAACTTTCATTTGCATCGCTGCATCAGCAATATTTGCATATCGTGAATGTAACGTAAATCTAATGTAAATATATCGTACAATCGTTGTATTTGACGATGATTAAAATTATTAAATGAATTAATATACATACATGGCACATATACATGGGTGTATATGGATGGATGTAAAATGTGGAGGGTTTGTCACGCATTAAAAGGCACGACCCCCGACGCACGGCTTCTCTTGTATCATCGTCAGGGCTTCCGATCAATTTGACATAGAGAATTTGCTGGTTCTGTGGTTCAACGTGACAAGTTAAGCGATTCGAAAGAATTATAGTTATACGGTTATCACGTAGCTGCGGGGAGCAATAACTGTACCATTAACGATGAAAAATTGTGCCGATACTCTAAACTGTTATAACTTCTTGTGCAAAGATCTTGTATAACGTTCCACTTGGTCTCATTTTAAAGCGCGAAGCCTCCACATTGACAATCCTGAGTTCGCATTTTTTTCTTTTGTTCTTTCTTCCTAAAGGACTGATTTATTCTAATTCGTTACACGTTTTTTTGGAAAATGTGAAACGCGATGTTTCGTGAATTTATTCCTCCATGGAATTGGAAACGATTGTTCTACTTTTTTTTTTTCTTTCTGTTACACTAAAGGATGCTCGCCCTCTCTGTTCGTGTTTGCACTCGATTTAAATCGAAAGTTATTCGTTTAAACTTTTCCTCGAGCAAACCGCTGCCCACCATTTACAGTCTGCTTCCGCACGTGTGCTTTTCATTTATTGAAATAAACTTATCTTTACGATCAGCGCTGCTTTAATATCGTCGACTGTAATCACTTGTTTCGTTCGTCAACTAAATGAAATAATTATAAGTCTCTCCGGTAACGAGGTAGGATAATATTATACAATACTCGTCTTCAGAGTTATATTTCGTCTGTCATGTTATGCTTATTCTACTTCGTAATAAAAACTGCATACGCGTATTCAATTTAATACTTCTGTAATATTCTGTGGATTATTTTCTTTTTAAATTCATTATGAAATGAACATACCGTACAACTTTTAGTTATTTAGTTATATATTCTCACATAATGATTGAATTTAGCTTTTATTAATATAAAATATCTATCTTAATATAATCAGTTTATCTATCTTAATATAATAAAGAAATGCAATAATAAATTAGCTTTTATTAGTATAAAATATCTTAAATATATGTTATATAATAAAAAATAAATATTATATAATAAAATATAATAAATTAGCTTTTACTAGTATAAAATATCTATCTTAATATAATCAGTTTATCTATCTTAATATAATAAAGAAATGTCATAATTAAAAATTAAATTATTGAATTTAATTGAAATATAAAATGAGCGTAATATTCAACTTGTTACAATAAGTTGCCTGCCATAAGCTTGACAAGTAAAAATCGTAGAAAATCGAGTCGATACATTGCGACGTTAATTTATCTATGTTTAATAATAATTCTTATAATAATAATTAATAATATGTATAATAATAATAATAATACATTTATTAATTTATCTATCTTTATATATCTTATAATAATAATTATCTTGACAACTTATCTATCAAAAAATGCCGCTATTAAGTGCCGTGAATAAAATTGAAAGATAAATTCACTTATTATTAAGTTGAAATTGAATTTCAACTTTTCAGACGATCAATCAACAATTGCAGCACGTCAATTTAGAATGAAGGAACGGTGTCTTTGTTGAAAGTTAAATTTCACCTTTCAACAACAATTCATGCAGAGCAGATTTATTCAACTGTGAGATTTAGTCAACTGATTTATCGTTATTTATGCTTGTATGTGCTTGTTTTCTAAACGACTGACCGCTGGAAATGGATTTTCACAGAGAAAAGATAAAATAACAGTAACAGAGATGGGAATAAAGAGTGGGTGCAGGATGTGCGATCGATTGCCGGCTACCGCGGAACCACGTGACGGGGTGCGGTATTCGTGACGTCATGGAACTCCTGTTTCATTCGTTCTATCGACATACTCGCCTCTGTCTTTTTCTCTACGTCCATTGTTTATTCAACGCTTAATTGATTCAAAACTCTATTTATTCCATTAATCTACACGTGCAATTTTTTTATAAATTTCCCCACGGGCGTTAATTCTGGGGAACTTGGCATGAAAGAGAAACATCTCTTTTTATTTATTTATCATCTTACTTTCTGTGTGAATGTTTGTTCTGTATGAGACAGACACTATTTTTTGAAAAAAAAAACACGTATCTTTTTATTCTTTTTTTTATACATTTACTACTGTGATATTACATTTTGCATTAATTTTTTATTTGTTATGTTAGTATATATTCTTTTGGGAAAATTAAAGAGAATCGAAGCACGTGCAAATAACAACGGGGGAAGTGTAACCAGTCCAGTTCCAAAAATTTATTATACTTGTATTTGATGAGCTACTTGCACTAGCAATTAATACTCAATCAGGTCAAGTTTAAAAAAACTTACAAATCCAGTGGATCTCTTTAGTTTAGGTCTGTATGATTATTTTTAGATCCATAGGCTAGATTTAAGTTATCATAAATTCAGATGCAGCCTTTCATCTTATTAATAGAATTGATGAGTCGACGTACGAGTGGAAGACAATTCTCGATTTCTTAACCTTCACCTTACGTTATTCAACCCTGAACCATCCTCACTTTACGAAGCCAACATAGTGCAACTACCTCTTAGGTAGTTATGCATCATGTTATGAGTTGCTGGCTCGATCATTTACCCCTTTGATCTAAGATCGCGATAAATATCGAGTGACGATCGAAACTAGATTATGCATACACATTATTTTCTTTTCAATTTATCTTCTACGAAATCGACATAAAAAATAATAACCGAAAAAACGAGATTTGAATTGAAAGATTTATACAATCACGTAAATGTTGATGAATTTTCATTTGCACTAACGCTTTGTGACTTCGTATTTCAGGCTTCTTGTCGTGGGATAAGGATAGCTGTCACGTAGATTTAGAAAAAGAATTACTTGCGCTGGTGGCACAAGCTCCCGAAGGAGAAGAAGCTAGAAATGGTATAAATTTTCAAATTCTATCTACTAGGCTACAGATTTATATCTACAGATTGTGAATAGAACTTTGAATATTCAATTTTATTTTGTATTTGACAATTTTTCGTTAGATGTCAAACTAGATAGTTTACAGGTACTTTATCCCATTGATCACAGATAAAGTTCAATAAAATTCCAAATTTTAAAATTAAGTGTGAAATTGTTAAGTTGTTACAATTAACATAAAGTGTTGCAATTCCCCATGGTCCGATGATACCAGTTAAGAATGAAAATAAACGATTATAATTATATATCTTTACTGTTATTTCGAGCAGAGTACCTGTTGTTACATCGTGTTAGGTCGTTTTATTTGTTGAAAGAAATGAACTTTCAGGCGAACGACTGATCCAATACGCTACTGAGAATCTTGTTACGGAAGTACTGATCCACCCGCAAACGAATACATTATTACAATGTATCCGTAATCTCCTGGCAAGTTTTACAAAACACCGGCATATTATACACGGTGGATATACCTTCGGTGGAAATGGTTCCTGGATACTGCAAGTACGTGTGCGCTGATTACACGATCTACAATCATAATTTTCATTTGTCATGTTACTAATTTTATTGAATAATTAACTTATAATTTGTTAATTGTCATTTCTATTTTCGATAAACTATAAAACTAATAACCACGTTCAAATGTCACGCATCCAGGATGGAACCTTCAGCCTTGCCGATTTCTTGGATGCATTTAGTGAACACGAGGTGCAAAGAGTTCTTCGTGCGTACGAGAACAGCGTCACGGTGGACATTCATTGCGCGAGTGTCGGCGATTGGACAACAAATAGACTTTCCAAGGAAGCTTGCACTAGGTTTGTACTTTGTTCGTTCAATAACATATCAGAATTTAGATGTTCTTTTCAGTTAACACTAGAACTATTAAACTGATCAAAATGATACAAATTCTAAAGATTAGAAATGACACGTTCAGAGACTTGAATTTATGTAAAAAAATATCTATGAAAACTCTAAATAGAATTCTCAGTCTTTAATAAGTAAAAATTACAAATGGCCTGAGAATCTGTAGTCTATCGATTGAGTTTTATTAATTTATATTTAATTATATTTAATTATATTGTCTTTTCATGGTGCAGATCCTGTCGAGTCAGAGTGAATCCCGATGACGTTCTCACCGCTGGATTACCAGCGATCACCAGTTTCACGAATTACGTTGGACAGTATCTCGTTGCCCAGACACTGGACCAACTTATGGAGCCGTCCGACGTCGTTGGCAACATAAGATTTAGTCATCCAACATTGTACGTCTTCCCCGGTGGTCAAGGTGATGCCGCGTTGTTCGGCATAAACGGTTTTAACATGCTGGTGGACGGCGGTTTCGCCAGAAAGGCCTGTTTCTGGGACTTTACCAGACATTTGGACCGTCTCGACGCGGTCTTAGTTACTAGAGTAAATAACAGCAATGTCGGCGGTATGTCTAGTGTCCTCCGGAAGAAAAAGGAGATGCACGTCTACCCTCAAATCGGACATTTCTTCTGCAATCTAATCGTAAGTTATGATTAATCTACTTGTCAGTGTTCGTTAAATTAGCTTTCTTGATCAACTTTCTCTTTTAAATTGAAAACAAGAGAAGAGTGATCATATTGGTAATATTAAATTAATTTCTTTAAAAAAGTGATTACAAAAATTTAGGATTTTAGTTTAGTTCATACCTTACATTCTTCGTATCTGAGATTGGTAATAAATTATAATCCACTTGAAAGTTAATTTTTTAAATTATATTAGGATCTGTCTCGTTTGATTTATTTGCGTCTTCTTGTCATAATAAATAAACTTGACAAAATAACTTATTGAAAATTGAAAATTTAATATTGATAATATTGACTCAACATTATTAATCTATGATGCGTAATATTGCAACATATTAATGTTATATACTCGATGTATCAATTCATTAATATTAATCATATGCTTACATTAACGTCCTCCGTAATAAAATTAATAAAAAAAAACTGATGAAAATATGAAGTTGATCATCTTAGTCGTTGACAGAATTTGCATAAAAATCCACGGCCTGCTAATCAGGCTTGCTCTCTATATGGTTATTAAAACTGTCGATGTTGCGTTCCCTTACGTAACAGGAGAGAAGACAATCCAATTCTCCGGACGGGGACAAAGATATCGATCCTCTGATACTGAATCTCACTGACATTGGCCAAGAGATGGTTGTCAATCTGCGTCACATCAGCCTGCGAGCGCATCCGTGCTACAGAGACCCGGACCCGATCAATCTCTATCACAAAGTAGGTCACGGCACGTTGGACATGTATGTGTTAAGCCCGAGCAAGGATAGTCGCGAGGTTCGCGAATTCCTGGCGAAATGGCACACCTCGGACTCGAAGCTGTTCGCTGGCGGTCACAAGAAAGACTCGAACAATCTAACCTTCCCGATTCAGAATCTGGTCTCGATATGCGCGTTGCTGGTTTGGCAGCCAGCGAATCCCGAGGACACCATCACGAGAATACTGTTCCCCGGTAGCACGCCCCAGCACAAGATCTTCGAGGGTTTCGAACGATTGAAACACTTGGAGTTCCTAAAGCATCCAGTCTGCTCTGCGAAGAGCCTCTCGCCGTCCGCGTCCTTGGCGACGTTACGGGACAAGCCTGCGAAGCAAAAGTTGAGCTTGATCAGCGAGAAGGAAACCTCGAAGAAGATAAGCACCGAGGCGAGGAAAGAGAAGAAAGAATCGCCGGAGATTAAGATGAAAACGACCGACGAAACGCTGGCGAAGACGCCGATCATACCGACGAAGCCGCAGGCTGTTAAAGCCGAGACGAAAGCTAAGAAAGTGATCGAGAACAAGAAGATAGAGGTGGAGAAAGAGAGTAAGAAGGAGAAAGAGGCGAAAGAAGGGAAGAAGGAGGTTGTGAAGAAGGACGTTGGGAAGGAGAAGACGGAGGAGAAATTGGAGAAACGCGAAGAGGAGCAGAAGACGGAGAAGATAACTCCACCGGCGAAGGAAGCGAAGCCGAAGGAAACTAAGAAGAAGGAAGAGAAACAGAAGAGCGCTAAACCAGGGAAGATCGAAACGAAGCCGAAGATAGTCGAGAAGAAAGTGAAACAGTCGCCCGTGGAGAAGAAGGACGCTGGAATGATAGTGAAGTCTTCCCCGACGACGCCGAAGAAAACCATAAACGGCGTGGCAACGAAGACAGAGATCTCGAAGGCGAGCGCGGCGAAAGCGAAGGCTCAGAAGGCGGCGGTTGAACCGGCAGCGAAAAGCACGAAGGACGCGAACAACAGGAAGGTAGTGGAGCAGAAGAACATTGAGAAATCAGCTATAAAGGACACGACCAGCGTGGTCAAGGTATCGGCGAAGCCTAAACCGATGGACAGAAAGCCGATTGGCCGTCGAGGAAAGCCAGTCAGTCCCAGCAAGGTGAAAGTGTCTGGCAGCCCGGCGAAATCCACTCGTAGCACGCCAACCACTTCCGTCAAATCCGACAAAGACGGCGTAGTCCGTAAAGCGAAGAGCGACAAAGGTACAGCTGACTCATCGACCGTGTCCACGCCGTCGGGAATTGAGGCTGAAACAGGCGCCAGACTTGTTGAAAAGAGCCTGATGGAACAGTCGGAGGACATTTCTTTAGATTCGATCGAGAGCAAGGTGTTGGCTGACTTGAAAGAGGAACGGGAGGTCGTCGAAGAGATCGAAGCGGTCCTTCAGAAAGCGGAACGCATCGAGGAGACAAGGAAGGACGATCGTTCAGAGGGTGACGACGAAATAACCGCGGAGCTTACTGACAAGAAGGAAGAAGACATTACCGACGATGATATAATAGAGGCTGACATGGAAGACGCGCTCAAACGGGAGCTTATCGACGAGTATTTGATCGTCGAGAAAGAGGAGGATTACATAGAAGACTCGACCCAGAGCGGCGAGGGTGAACAGAAGCATATTCTGGACGAGGCTGAGTCTGAAAAGGTGAAGATGCTGAAGGATATGGAACAGGTGAAGGAGAAAGGTGCCGAGGAAGAGGTGGAAGAGAAAGAGAAGGACGAGAGCGTAGAGAAGCGTGAGAAACAATTGGAGGAGAAAGAAGCGATATCCAAGGCCGAGGAAGAGAAAGCAGAGCCGATCGATCTGTCTCCGGATCGTAGAGAGCAACTGGAGGAGGAGGTTAAAGAGATAATCGCCTCCGCGGCGGAAACGATCCAACAAAAGCCAGAGGAGAAGGATGATTCTGGCAAGAAGGATAGCGAAGATGTTACCAAGGAACCGTCCAGTTTGAGCCCTGATAAATTGGACTCCTCCGAGAAGAAAACAACCGATACCGACTTGAAGCCTGAAGCCGACCAGAAAGAGCAAGTACCAGAGAAATTGGAAGAATCGCAGGAACGTATTTCGACTTTGGAATCCGGCGCCACGACGACGGCGCCGACGCTTCCGGAGGACGAACGCATACCGCTCGACGAGATAAAGGAAGATATCGACGAGAAGCATATTATCGAAGAAGTGAAGGAGAAAGATGTTCCGAAGGTTAAGGAAGAAGTCGCTGCCGCTGCTTCGCGAATCGTACCTCCCACGGTAACTACGAAACCGGACGTGCAAGTATTCGACGTCCGTCAAGCAGTACCGTGTCTTCAACGTGATATTGTAAAGACGCCGGACGAAGTCGCCGATTTGCCGGTCCACGAAGAGGTGGATCCGAAACTGTACAGGATGGAGGACTTCGAGAAGGACAAGGAGGAGAAGCCAAGTTTGGTGCAAGCTCAAGAGCCGGAGCAACAGGTCAAGCAACCGCCGACTCCGACTGTCAAGGAGCAGAAAGGAGTTTTCAGTTTCTTCGGCAAGGTAGCCGATAAATTCGAAAAGGGTATCGACAAATTAACTAAAAAGTCGAAGAAGGACCAGGAGAAAGATGTCGATGAGAAGTCGTCGTCCAAGTCCAGCTCTCCGAAAGAGGCGAAAGTGCAAGAGAAGACTGTACTCGAAGAAGTCGATGTCGAGAAGATGTTCCCGAAGGTTGGCAAACCCAGCGAGAAGCTCCAGGAAGCAGTTCAGCCCGAAATAGAAACCAAGATAGAGGATATCGGTAAGAAAGAAGCCGAACGTGACGTAACTGTAGAACTCGAAGACAAAGGAAAAGAAGTTAAACCTACTGAAGAAGAGGAAGCCGTGGAGGAGAAACCGAAATCTCCAGTATTGGCTCCAGTATCGAAACCCGTTGAGGAAGAGAAAGTCGAACTGAAGGAAGAAATAGTGAAACCGAGTGAAGACGTCGAGGTTGAAGAGAAGAAGGAGAAATCACCGGAGCTAATCGACACCAAGACTAAGAAGGAAGAGGAGCTTGCCGAAGAAGTAGAAGAGGACGCGGAAGAAATAAAAGCGTTGTTGGAAGAAGCCTCCAAGAAATTTAAGACGGTGAAGGACAGCCTGAGAGATTCTCTGGAATCGTTAGAGGAGAAGATCGCCGACGAGACGGCTGATTTGCTGCAGGAAGTTCCGCCACTGAAGGACGCCGTTAAAGACACGCTGGAAGGCGTGGTGGAAAAATTGGAAGCGATCAAACCGCAAATCGAGACCGCGTCTCCCGACAGCAAAGAGCCAGAAAAGGTGAAATTCCATATACCGAAAGAAGAAGATATCGAGGTGCCAACGAAAGACGTCAAAGAAGCTGTCCGAGACGTTGGCGAGGTTCTCGCTGGGACAGCTGGTATTGATATCGAAGACAAGCCTAAAGACGTTATCGAAATTGTGCGTAAGGTTGCCGAGGTTCTCAAGGAAGATGATTTCCTTCTGTTCGAGGAGCCAACTAAAAAGGAAGAAGCTGCGTCGCCACCTAAACCCGTCGCCGAAGCTGAATCGCCGCCTAAACCTGTCGCCGAGTCCGTGTCACCACCTAAAGCTAAATCACCTGAAGATAAGTCAGCCAAAATTGAGGACAAGCTTCCTGTCATACCGACGAAAGTTGGAATCACCGAGGAAATTTCTCCTTATCAGGAGGAGACTGAGGAGCTCGTTGAAGTACAAGAAGAACCGTGTGTCAAAGTTATCAAAGAAACGGCGACGATTCCGTCTGTGAAAGAAGAGAAAGACAAGCGCGACGTCGAGGAAATATGCGAGGAAATGTTGAAAGAAGATACCGAGAAGATTGTTCCAGAAACTGTAACTGCGACGGACGATTCGAAGGTGGACGTAATGGAAGCTGGACTGGAGGAAGTCTGTGTGAAGGAAACTGTGAAATCGCCAGTCGAAAAGGAGGAGAAAACTGAAGCAACCATTGAAGAGTCTGTGATAGGTTTCGAGCAGAAGGTTTCCCCCGGCAAAGCGGAAATTGTGATGGTTTCGCCTGGCTCGACGCCTACTTCACCGAAATTTGTTACAGATAAGACGCAGGAGAGCAAAGTGGACTTGAGCAAGGAAACCGGGCTTAAATTGCCTGCTGAAATAAAAGCTATTGTCGATAAGGTGGATCGTATCGTGGAAGAGATCATCGAAGAGCTTGTGATTAAGAAGAAGAAAATTACGATTGAGATTATAGAGTATATAACGATTGTTAAAGGTGTTCCAAAGGAGCGTGTAATTTATATTATTGAAGAGATTATTGTAAGGAAAGGCCTGTCGAAGGAAGATGTCGTCGATAACGTAGATATCTTGAAGCTGGAAGAATCTATCACCCCGAAATTGAAAATGGAACTTGAGGAGTATATCATCAACGAGTACGTGAAAAAAGGAAAATGTATAACCATCGAAATAGTCGAGGAGATATCGATCAGAAAGATCGTCCCGAAAGTGATCATAATCCGTATCATCCAAGAAATTATCGTTAAAAAGTTAATCGACGTTAAGACTGACGGTCTGTTTGATTCCCAACTGGAGCAGATTGATACTAAAGAGAAGAAAGAGGAAGAAGAGAAGGAGAAGGAAGACGTGAAGAAAGAAGAAGAAGAAGCAAAGGAGAAAGAGATTCCATCGGAATTAGACAAAAAGGAAGAAAAATTATCGCCAATTGAAACTGTCGTGAAATCAGAACCGAAATCTCCGGTGGAAAAGGAGATCTCGGTGGAGAAAGAAACAAAATCACCTAAAGAAGAAGATTTGAGTAAAGAGAAACTTACAGTGGAAGAAGAAACCGTTTGTTTGCCAGCTGAAGAAGAAGAAGAAGAGGAAGAAGATGTAGAAGAAGATGGTTTCGTAAGTATTAGAAAATTCTCTAAAACAGAAATACAGCTCGACGACAAGATAACAACGACATCTGCCAAACCGGACACTTTAAAAGAAGTTATAGACAAGAGACACGAGAAAGATATAGGCGACGACTTTGAGGCTGTTGAACAAGAGTATAAAGTGCGTGACGTGACTGTTACTTCCCTGGAAGAGCGTGTCATTTCACCAAAGTCAGACGAATCAAAGGAGCGAGAATACGCGGAAGAAGCTGTAGAAGATACCGTAAGCGATGTTGTCGAGGCTGATGAAAAATTCGTTCACGAGACGAAAGAAAAAACCGAGAAGAAAGAATCACCACTCGATGCAAAACCGGATAAATTGGATAAAGAGAAAGTAGAAGCGAAAGTAACGGAAGCAACGGAGTCCCTTGACACTATAGAAAAGTACCTGGATGAGGCTAAAGAGAAGAAGGAACAGAAGGTTGACGAAGCAGTACCGGAAGAATCGCTTGCAGAGAAATTGGGTGTAACTACAGTGGAGATAGAGAGGAGGAAACGTTCGATCGACGAGTTGGAAAAAGATACAGTATCCGAAGTTAGTAAGAAAGAAGCAGAAAAGATAGAGGAAAAGGAGGAATTGAAACCAGCGGAGAAAGAGGAAGCAAAGCCAATAGAAAAGAAAGAAGAAGAGAAACCAGCAGAGAAGAAAGAAGAGCCTAAACCTGCGGAGAAATTGGCTGAACCAGAATCTCCTATTCAGAAGGAGGTCACTGAAGAAATTGAACCTGCCGAAATTGCAGAAACAAAAGAGAAACTGGAGGCAGATATCGTCGACGAGGAGAAGAAGCCCGAAATACCCGAGGTGGAACGTAAGAAGAGCGTTCAAGAACTGGCCAAGGATGAGAAAGTATCTCCGGAAGTGGAGAAGATCGAAGTTGAAAAGAAGATCGAGAAAGAAGAACCGTCTAAAGAAATACCAGTTGCAGTTAAAGAGGAGAAGGTAGAAGAAAAGAAACGAGAGAAATCACCTGAAGAGGATACCTCGACTGTTCGAAGGATGTTGGTCACAGCAAGTAGCGAAGATGGCGGGCACGAAACTGAGATTTGCGCGGCCGGTACTATCGCGTTCCAAAAAATTGTTACACCTGACGATTCTCTCAAGGACGTATCCGTGAAATCAACACCTGACAAAGATTCTCTGCTTCTAGACAAGGACTCTCTGCACTCAGGGATCAGTACACCGGAGAAGGACAGTATCTCAGACAAGTCGATGAAAGATGTTGGAAAGGTAACTCCTGAAGACAGTTTGGACAAATCGCCAATTGACAGGCGTGATTCGCGCGAACTGGAAGACAGTTTAGAAAAAACGGTACCTGACAAACCAAAGGAGGCGGACAGCAGCACTTCTCCGTCTGTGATAGAACCGGAAGTTCCCAAGTCTCCGAGTTTGCAAGAGCAGAAAGAAATTCCTCAGGATCTGGTTAAAACGGCCGACGAGAAGGCGGAGAAAGTTGAACCTGTCGTGCCACTTGCTGCTGAAGCAGAGAAGAAAGAATTAGATGCGAAACTGACTGAAGAAACTTCACAAAAACCGACATCGATTTCAGAAGAACCGGCAACTGACGTGGACATTCGTAAGAAAAGTCTCGACATCACTGCGTCGAAATCGGCCGAGTCTCTTCGATCGGAGGATATCTCCCCGGCAGAAACTATTTTCGCGAAATCGCCCACGGACAAACGAGAAGAACAAACGAAGATCTCTGATCTGAAAGATGAGCCTGTAAAGTCGATGATTGAACTGTTTGATTCTGAGAAGAAGATTGGACTGCCAGAAGATTTGAAAGCAGATGTGATTAAAGGAGTGACACAGGTTGACAGTAAAATCGACGTGTCTATAAGTGAAAAGGAAGACAAGAAGGAGCCTCCTGGTGTTTCACCGAAGAAAAGTCCTGAAGAGAGTCCTGAGAAAAGCCCCGCAAAGAGTCCTGAACTAAAAGAGAGACCAATTGCTGAACCTACCAAAGCAGAAGAAAAGATAGAATCAATCACAGACCTTAAATCAGCTGATCGAGACAAGTTGGAGGAAAAAGACAGAGACAAGAAATCTCCCTCTCCGGCCCTTAGTGACAAAGATTTGCAGGAAATAAGAGAGGACGTTAAATCGCCGGATATTGAAGCAGATAAGATATCTGCCGACATTGAACAGACTGACGTAGTTGTTAAGGATAAATCCCCAATTCTAGATACAGATCAGCTTAAATCGGAGCCAGATGCGAAACCACCAACTGCAGAGAAACCAAAATCTCCCACTGCAATAGAGAAGATTGAAAAATCTGACGTCACTGTCGCGGTAATAGAAAAGAAAATCGAAGAAGAATTAGACACTTCGAAACGTCCCGTTGAACAGCCAGAAAAAGAAGCGTCACCGGAGGCACCAAAAACTCCAACTACAAGCCCCGTTCTCGAACAGTCGGAATTAAAAGCGGACGTTTCAAAAATTCCTAGCGAGAAAGCAGGCTTGAAAGATCTGATGGAATCAGAGGAGCCGTTAGAATCAAAGCGACCTAGCATTCCTAGCGAGCCACACGAGTTTGACGCGAAGGAAATAGACAAAGCTAGATCGTTCAGCATAACAAGCGCAATCGAAGAACTTGAGACTAGAGATCACTTGAAATCGCCAACTGAAGAGACTAAATTACCCGACGAAACAAAAGAGAAATCGAAATCACCAAGCATTTCGGGAGAATCGAAAGATCTGAAAGAAGTTGAAGAAAAGCTTGACAAAGTTACGTCACCTGGACACGTCGACGCAGAAACGGAAGACGAGGCAAAAGAAACGGTGAAGTCTAGAGCTGCCAGTGTCGCTAGTGTGACAAGTGTTTCAACCGAACCAAAGGACAAATCCAAGTCGCCTAGCGTTGCTGGAGAGACTCCTGATTTGAAGGAAGTTGAAGCAAAGGATGGCTCGGATAAGTCCAAGTCACCAAGTGTGACCGGTGATGTACCCGATTTAAAGGACTTGGACGTGAAAGAAATAGAGAAATCTAGATCTCCCAGTGTGACGAGTATTCCAGCCGAGGCAAAAGAGCCGCTAGACAAATCAAAGTCTCCTAGCGTAGCTGGCGAGACACCCGACTTGAAGGATGTTGAAGTTAAAGAAACAGAGAAGTCTAGGTCTCCCAGTGTAACAAGTGTCCCTGAGAAGTCAAAGTCGCCAAGCGTTGCTGGCGAAACACCTGATTTAAAGGACATCAAGGATAAAGAAACAGAGAAGTCTAGGTCTCCCAGTATCACGAGCATACCAGCCGAAGGAAAAGAACCATCGGATAAATCTAAATCGCCTAGCATCGTTGACGAAGCACCCGATCTAAAGGATCTTGAGCCGAAAGATACTGAAAAGTCCAGGTCTCCAGTGGAAGCAAAAGATACATCGGATAAGTCGAAAACACCAAGTGTTGTTAGCGAGACACCTGATCTGAAGGAAGTTGAAGCAAAAGACGTTGAGAAATCCAGATCTCCCAGTGTGACGAGCATTTCAGCAGAACCGAAAGACAAGTCAAAGACTCCCAGCGTTGCTGGTGAAACGCCTGATGTCAAGGATATTGAGAAGTCAAGATCTCCTAGCGTGACAAGTATTCCAGCAGAGTCTAAGGATATATCAGACAAGTCAAAGACTCCCAGCGTTGCTGGTGAAACGCCTGATGTCAAAGATATTGAGAAGTCAAGATCTCCTAGCGTGACAAGTATTCCAGCAGAGTCTAAGGATATATCAGACAAGTCAAAGACTCCCAGCGTTGCTGGTGAAACGCCTGATGTCAAAGATATTGAGAAGTCAAGATCTCCTAGCGTGACAAGTATTCCAGCAGAGTCTAAGGATATATCAGACAAGTCAAAGACTCCCAGCGTTGCTGGCGAGACACCCGATGTTAAGGATATTGATAAATCTAGGTCTCCTAGTGTAGCGAGCGTCGCGGATGAACCGAAGGATAAATCTAAATCGCCTAGTATCGCTGCTGAGGTGGTTGATTCGAAGGACGTGGATGTAAAAGAAACAGAGAAATCTAGGTCGCCTAGCGTTACGAGTGTTCCAGGGGAAGCTAAGGAGGTCTCGGATAAGTCAAAGACTCCCAGTATTGCTAGCGAGACACCTGACGTGAAGGATGTTGAGGTGAAAGATGCTGAGAAGTCTAGGTCTCCAAGTATACCAGCTGCTCCGGCGGAGACTGCGGATAAATCAAAATCACCTAGCGTTGCTGATGAGGCACCTGACTTGAAGGATGTCGAGAAATCTAGATCTCCCAGTGTAACAAGCGTTCCAGCTAAATCGAAATCCCCTAGCATTGCTGGCGAGACACCTGACTTGAAGGAAGTTGAAGCGAAAGATGTCGAGAAATCTAGGTCTCCTAGTATAACCAGTGTTACAACTGAGCAGAAAGAATCGCCGGATAAATCTAAGACACCGAGTGTTGCTGGCGAGGCACCTGACTTAAAGGACGTTGAGAGGTCCAGATCTCCTAGCGTCTCGACCGAACTGAAAGAGCCAACTGACAAATCAAAGTCGCCTAGCGTTACCAGCGAGAAAGCTGACTTGGCGGATATTGATGCAAAAAGTGGCGAAAAATCCAGGTCTACTAGTGTTGCATCTATTGTAGGCGAACCAAAGGAAGTAGCCGACAAATCAAAGTCGCCGAGCATCGCCGGAGAAGTTCCCGATTTGAAGGACGTCGAAACGAAAGAAATAGAAAAATCTCGATCTCCCAGCGTCACGAGTGTTCCAGCTGAGGCGAAGGATAAATCAAAGTCTCCCAGTATCGCTGGCGAGACACCTGATGTGAAGGACGTTGAGGTGAAAGATGCTGAGAAACCTAGGTCTCCAACAGTACCTGCAGAGACTGTGGATAAATCAAAATCACCTAGCATTGCTGACGAAGTGCCTGATTTGAAGGAAGTTGAGACAAAAGACACCGAGAAATCTAGATCTCCCAGTGTCACGAGCGCTGCAGCAGACAAGTCAAAATCACCGAGCCTCGCTGAAGAGGCGCCCGATTTGAAAGACATCGAGAAATCCAGATCACCCAGTGTAACGAGCATACCAGCTGAAGCGAAGGATGCGTTGGATAAATCGAAATCACCCAGTGTTGCTGGCGAGACACCTGATTTAGGGGAAATCGAGGCTAAAGAGGTAGAAAAGTCTAGATCTCCCAGTGTAACGAGTGTCCCGGCTGAGGGAAAGGAGCCATCGGATAAATCGAAATCCCCTAGCGTCGCTGGCGAAACACCCGATTTGAAGGATGTTGAGAAATCCAGGTCTCCCAGTGTGACGGGTATTTCGGTGGAAGCTAAAGAATCGGACAAGTCGAAATCGCCGAGCATCGTTTCCGAGACGCCTGATTTAAAGGATGTCGACAAATCTAGGTCTCCAAGTGAATTGAAGGACGCGTCAGACAAGTCGAAATCTCCTAGCGTAGTCGACGACGTTCAGAAATCTCGATCGGCCAGTGTAACGAGTATTTCGGCGAAGCCAAAAGAACGAACAGACAAATCGAGGTCGCCTAGTATCGCTGACGACGCCGCTGATTTGAAGGAGATCGAAGCTAAGGAAATTGAAAAGTCTAGGTCTCCAAGTGTGGCTGAAAGCGTTACGACCGAGTTGAAAGACAAGTCCAGGTCTTCCAGTATTGCTGGCGAAGCGTTGGATTTAAAGGACGCGGACTCCAAGATCACTGACAAATCTAGATCACCCAGTGTAACGAGTGCTCCGGCAGAGGCGAAGGATTTCTCGGATAAGTCAAAATCACCCAGCGTTGCCAGTGATATATTAGATTTGAAAGATGTTCCAGACACTGCGGACAAATCTAAATCTCCAAGTATAGATGTTTCAGCAGGGCTGAAGGATGCCACCGATAAGGCAAAGTCGCCGAGCATCACCGAAGAAGCAGTTTGTTTCAAGGAGTTCGACGTAAAGTCAGTTGATAAATCTCGATCTCCCAGTGCGACAGACGTCGCAGCTGAGCCGAAAGAAGCAACAGACAAATCCAAGTCGCCTAGCATCGCTGAGGAGACACCTGATTTGAAGGATGTCGATAAATCCAGATCTCCAAGTATATCGAGTGCTCCGGTGGAAGCCAAGGATGCATCGGAGAAGTCAAAGTCGCCTAGTATTGCTGGCGAGACGCCTGATTTGAAGGAGATTGAAGCTAAAGACACTACCAAATCTAGATCTCCTAGTGTGTCCCCAAGTGCACCAATGGAATCTAAAGATGCATCGGATAAATCAAAGAGTCCTAGCATAGTTGGAGAGACACCTGACTTGAAAGAGATTGACACGAAAGAAACTGAGAAATCTAGATCTCCTAGCGTTGCGTCAGAACCTAAGGATAAGTCAAAGACTCCCAGCATAGCTGGAGAGACACCTGACTTGAAAGAGATTGACACGAAAGAAACTGAGAAATCTAGATCGCCTAGCATTGCGTCAGAACCTAAAGATAAGACTCCTAGTATAATTGGCGAGACACCTGATTTAAAAGAGATTGATGCGAAAGAAACGGAGAAATCTAGATCTCCTAGCATTGCGTCAGAATCTAAGGATAAGTCAAAGAGTCCTAGCATAGCTGGAGAGACACCTGACTTGAAAGAGATTGATGTGAAAGAAACTGAGAAATCTAGATCTCCTAGCGTTGCGTCAGAACCTAAGGATAAGACTCCTAGTATAATTAGTGAAACACCTGATTTAAAAGAGATTGATGTGAAAGAAACTGAGAAATCTAGATCACCTAGCGTTGCTTTAGAACCTAAGGATAAGTCCAAGAGTCCTAGCATAGCTGGCGAGACACTTGACTTAAAAGAAATTGACGCGAAAGAAACTGAGAAGTCTAGATCTCCTAGCGTTGCGTCAGAACCTAAAGATAAGACTCCTAGTATAATTGGCGAGACACCTGATTTAAAAGAGATTGACACGAAAGAAACTGAGAAATCTAGATCTCCTAGCGTTGCGTCAGAACCTAAGGATAAGACTCCTAGTATAATTAGTGACACACCTGATTTAAAAGAGATTGACACGAAAGAAACTGAGAAGTCTAGATCTCCTAGCGTTGCGTCAGAACTAAAGGATAAGTCCAAGAGTCCTAGCATAGCTGGTGAGACACCTGATTTAAAAGAGATTGACACGAAAGAAACTGAGAAATCTAGATCTCCTAGTGTTGCGTCAGAACCTAAGGATAAGACTCCTAGTATAATTGGCGAGACTCCTGATTTAAAAGAGATTGACGTGAAAGAAACTGAGAAATCTAGATCACCTAGCGTTGCTTCAGAACCTAAGGATAAGTCCAAGAGTCCTAGCATAGCTGGTGAGACACCTGATGTAAAAGATATTGACACGAAAGAAACTGAGAAGTCTAGATCTCCTAGCGTTGCGTTAGAACCTAAGGATAAGACTCCTAGTATAATTGGCGAGGCACCTGATTTAAAAGAGATTGACACGAAAGAAACTGAGAAGTCTAGATCTCCTAGCATTGCGCCAGAACCTAAGGATAAGTCCAAGAGTCCTAGCATAGCTGGTGAGACACCTGATTTAAAAGAGGTTGACACGAAAGAAACTGAGAAGTCTAGATCTCCTAGCGTTGCGTCAGAACCTAAGGATAAGTCCAAGAGTCCTAGCATAGCTGGTGAGACACCTGATTTAAAAGAGATTGACACGAAAGAAACTGAAAAGTCTAGATCTCCTAGTATTGCGTCAGAACCTAAGGATAAGTCCAAGAGTCCTAGCATAGCTGGTGAGACACCTGATTTAAAAGAGATTGACACGAAAGAAACTGAAAAGTCTAGATCTCCTAGTATTGCGTCAGAACCTAAGGATAAGTCCAAGAGTCCTAGCATAGCTGGTGAGACACCTGATTTAAAAGAGATTGACACGAAAGAAACTGAGAAGTCTAGATCTCCTAGCGTTGCGTCAGAACCTAAGGATAAGACTCCTAGTATAATTGGCGAGACACCTGATTTAAAAGAGATTGACACGAAAGAAACTGAGAAATCTAGATCTCCTAGCGTTGCATCAGAACCTAAGGATAAGTCCAAGAGTCCTAGCATAGCTGGTGAGACACCCGATTTAAAAGAGATTGACACGAAAGAAACTGAGAAATCTAGATCTCCTAGCGTTGCGTCAGAACCTAAGGATAAGTCCAAGAGTCCTAGCATAGCTGGTGAGACACCTGACTTGAAAGAGATTGACACGAAAGAAACTGAGAAAGCTAGATCTCCTAGCGTTGTGTCAGAACCTAAGGATAAGTCCAAGAGTCCTAGCATAGCTGGTGAGACACCTGACTTGAAAGAGGTTGACACGAAAGAAACTGAGAAATCTAGATCTCCTAGCATTGCGTCAGAACCTAAAGACAAGACTCCTAGTATAATTGGCGAAACACCTGATTTAAAAGAGATTGATGTGAAAGAAACTGAGAAGTCTAGATCTCCTAGCGTGGCGTCAGAGCCTAAGGATAAGTCAAAGACTCCCAGCGTTGCTGGTGAAGTATCTGATCTAAAGGATGTCGACACAAAGGACACTGAGAAATCTAGATCTCCCAGTTTAACAGGGGAACCTAAAGATGTATCTGATAAATCAAAGTCGCCTAGCATTGCCGATTCAGGCGAAGCTGATGAAGCAAAAGGACCCGATAGTAAAAAGCCAGTTGACCAAGTGCCAGACAAAGAAGGGGCATTAAAATCGCCAGTGAAGCTGGACGATTTAGGTAAAGATAAATCGCCGTCTATTATCGATGATAAGTGTAAAGTATCGTCTGAAAGTGTTGAAATGGACCAAGCGTATATGGTCGACGGAGAAAGTACGATGAAGATAACGCCTGAGACAGAATCGAGTATTAAGAAGTATATTTTAGAAGAGTATATAAATAAGGGAAAGAAGATCACGATGACCGTGATAGAAGATATAGTTAAAACTTACACCGTCTCGGAGCTGATAGTGATGACTATCGTAGAGACAGTGATCGCAACGAAGAGGCTCAACCGAGACTCTGTTTTAGACATGTCCGAGCAGAAAATGGATCACTCGATAAGTTCCAGCGTGAGTTCCGAAATGATCGCCTCCGACAAGTCTACCCAAGACAGTCCGGTACGTTCCGAGCCGCACATCGACGAGGAGGTCTCGATCTCGGAGGAGAAGAGGATGGAGATGGAGAAATTCCTCGAGGAAGACTACATCAAGCGGGGTAAGAGGATCACCGAGGACATTCTCGAAGAAATCATCGTGAGGTCGTCGTTGCCACGGTACATTATCCTGGAGATAGTCGAGGAGATCATTCTGAAGAGGAAACTCGTTCGAGAGTCTGTGATCGATCCGGAGATAGATTATCAGGAGGACGAGACTGAGGACAGCTACGGCAAGGATGGCTATCGTTACGAGAAATCAATGGAGCTTAGATACGAGCCCGAGCACGAGGATAGGAAGATGTCCTACGATTACAAGACGACCGAGTATTCGGGATCGCGTGAAAGTCAAATGGAAACGTCGATGACGGATTATCCCGTGAGCTACGAGAGCCAGTTCCACAAAGCGTTCGTCGGCGGTGTGACGGAAATACGCACGACTCACATCACCACGCTGTCAGGGAAATCAACGCCGGACGTGACTCGCGACGGCACGCCTGATTCGATTTCCGAGCCCACAGCCTCCACGGTCGAGAAGCTGGAAGACAAATCCGCCGGTAAATCAACGGATCATGTTTCTCCGGATAAAGATGCCGTGTCTACGAGTGTCGATAGTTCTACCGTCACTACCACGGTGACGCAAAAGGTAACTACGTCTGTTTCAGAAACTGTAGATTCGAAGCCACAGGTCACTCTGTTGAAAGAGAGTAAAATTGGCGAACCGCAGGTGACGCACGAAACGGAGATAATTAGAAAAGTAATCGAATCGGACGTGGACACGAGTAAGCCTCTGTCCTTGGCGAAGCTCGAGTTCGAGGAATTGGAGAAACGAGTTGTCAAGGATAGAGAGGAAGTGGGAGATGAAGCAACAACCGAGGAGCAACAGGAAATTTCACCGGACGGCAAAGTGATCGTGGTTAAGAGAATCGTGAAGCGTGAGGTGACCGAAACCGACGACGAGCCCGAGACCATTCGCAAGGTTATAAAGCGAGAGATCATCGAGTCGGACGAGCCGATGGTAATTACGAAAGTCATCAAGCGAGAGGTCATTGTTCCCGAGGGCGGCGAAATCGACGATACGGACGATCTCGCGACGATAAAGGAGATCGTGAGCAAAGAGACGCTTCCATCGACCATCGAGACCGTGAGAACGGAAACGAAGAAGTACGTGATCACAGCCGGCGAGAAATTGACCGAGGAGACTCTAACGTCGGATATCCTGAGCGACGTTAAAAGAGCAACGACAACCATCATAGACTCCGATGGCAAACTGTCGAAAGACGCCATTGAGAAGCTGACAACCGAAGCGAGGAAACAGAGTGAAATTCTGAGCGACGAGGGAACCGTGATTAAAGAAACTACGATCAGAACGGTGAGATCGGAAGATTCAACGGAGAAGAAGAAGACCGAAGAGACGAGATCGGAGAAGGAGGAGGCGAGATACGCGCAGTTGGAGAAACATTCGGCGTCTCCCCTGGTACGTGATATTGCGTCCGACGTGTCAGGCAGATCAACGCCGGACCGAAGATCGGAAGGCAGGTCCATGACAGCGACTCCGGAGGGATTTAAATCGGGGGAGGTGATCAGAACGATCATCACCACGACCAAGACGGTGTCCGACGACGGAGAGATCGTGACGACCACTCGCGAAGTAACGGAAACTACCAATGAGAAAGGAGAGACTGTCGTACTGGCGGAGAAAGTAGACGTGAAGGTAGACGAGTACGTGCCCAGTAAAGAGCCGGGAGAGTCCTCGATGGCTCCTGACAGCCCACTCTTGCGTTCCTTGCACGAGAAGGAGAAAGAAACCGGCTTTATGAGTCGCGCGATGAGCAGCAGCGTCTACGGTGAGTTACCAACCGCGAAAGACCTGCCGTCAGGCGATAGTCCGCTGAAAATCGGCGAGTCGTCCGTTTCGACCGAGCACGGTGATTACTCGTTTAAACGTTTCATGGTGGAGAAAGAGTACGCCGGTGACTACAAGGAGAAGTCTGACCCGAAGAAGTACATCGACGAGGCGGGGCTCGACTTCGAGAAGGCTTTGTCGATGGAGAGGAAGGAAACGACTACGGAGACCACTGACGCGCAGGGTAAGACGATATCGGCGAGATACACGAACGGCAGTGTTCGCCAAGAATCGTCAGACTCGGGTGGCAGATCGGACGATCACAAGGAGAAAGACTCGAAATCCGACACGAAGAAAGATCCGTTGGATGGCTGGGGGACTCCGTTGGGACTCCCGTCTCCCATTCAGCCGCACAAGTTCAACTTGAAGAACGGGTCGCAAACGCCGGCGAGCACTAATACAAACGCGAACGCGAGTACGAATCCGGACAACAATCTCGGTTTGAACTTCGACGCAATCAACGACTGGGGCGAACCGTTGAGACTACCATCGCCGGCCCCTGTTACTAACGAGATCTCCAACAAGGGTACGCCTGGGACGCCGAAAAAGGAGAAGAAGCAAGCGAAGAAGGTGCTGTCGGAGAACATCAAGAATAAAAAACGCTCGGAGAGCCCGGGCAAGAACGAGAAGAAGATGAAGGATTCGAAGAACAAAGTACAACCGGTCTACGTGGATCTAACTTACGTACCTCATCACGGCAACTCGTATTACACGTCGTTGGAGTTCTTCAAGAGAGTTCGCGCGAGATATTACGTGTTCAGCGGTACCGAGCCGAGCCGCGAAGTGTACGATGCTTTGCTGGAAGCGAAGAGATCTTGGGAGGACAAGGATCTCGGTAAGTCCCGGTCTGATCGACGCCATCTTTGATCGAATCATTGGTTCTGTTGAAAGAGTCCAAGTTCCATTTTATTTAAAATATATATTATTTATGATATATACTTTAAATAAGTATATTTTATTACAGGTAAAAATAGAATATATATATTAATTGAGTTTCATTTTATTTAAAATATATATATTATTTATTTTAAATAAGTTCTAAAATATGTATTTTGATTAAATTTCATTTTATTTATAATATATATTTAAAATATATATTTCAATTAAGTTTCATTTTATTTAAAATATATATTATTTATTTTAAATAAGTTCTAAAATATGTATTTTGATTAAATTTCATTTTATTTATAATATATATTTAAAATATATATTTCAATTAAGTTTCATTTTATTTAAAATATATATTATTTATTTTAAATAAGTTCTAAAATATGTATTTTGATTGAATTTCATTTTATTTGAAATTATTTATTTATAATATATATTTTAGTTAAGTTCCATTTCATTTAAAATATATATTATTTATGATATATACTTTAAATAAGTATATTTTATTGCAAATAAAAATAAAATATATATTTTAATTAAGTTTCATTTTATTTAAAAAATATATTATTTATTTTAAATAAGTTCTAAAATATGTCTTTTAATTAAATTTCATTTTATTTAAAATATATATTTTAATTAAGTTCCATTTCATTTAAAATATATATTATTTACAATATATACTTTAAATATTTTATTACTTTAAATATTTTTATTATACTTTAAATATTTTTTATTTAAATATTATATTTTATTACAAGTAAAAATGAAATATATATTTCAAGTTTCATTTTATTTAAAATATATATTTTAATTAAGTTTTATTTAATAATATATATTTATACAGTAATAAATAAGCGGTGAACAAAAGTTTAAAAACTGATACGTTTGTACATCATATCGAGAATTAGTAACACTTGTATCACTTACGAGCTGAAGCCATCATTTTTCTCATCGCTGTCAAACGAAGATTGATCAGTCTGTCTAATGTGATTAATTTTTAATTACGCGATTAACGCAGTGATTTTTGTTCTTGTAGAGGTAACTATGATCCCAACTTACGATACCGATACTCTGGGCTATTGGGTAGCCGACAACGAAGAGGCTCTCGCTGCGAACCACATTGACCTTTCACCTTCCGCGTCCCGTTGTACGATTAACCTGCAGGACCACGAGACTAGTTGCAGTGCCTATAGACTTGAATTCTAGGGATTGGCAGCCTGCTCAGCCGTAATAGTTGAGTTCTGAGCGGTGTTCAGAGAGTGTGCACACGATCGCTTCGTTTCTGGACTTGCCGTTTCGCGAATTCCTCACCGTGCCTATTAGCGGTTCATGAAACTTTAGAGTGGGAGGGAAATGAGGGTGAATCTCAATGAGAAAGGCTACATCGAACGACTTAGACGCGGTCGTTTTACGATCCGAATTTCGTGCCTAATCCCATTATAAGTCATAAACGTACGCAGTTGTTCCTTGTTTTTAAATGCACAGGTTTTATTGGGTCGACCAGTTGTATTATCGCGGGCCACCGTAATATAATAACAGCATGTAGCAACAACAAATAAGCGACGAGCAAGTAACAATGTTAACAGCAACAACGATAACGACGATGACGTTGACAATGCCCCTTTCTCGCTGCTATCTATATTTGATCTCTATTTTCTTTGCTTCGTTGCTCTCCTCTAATAGTTGCATCGACGAGTACGATGAAACGAATGCGATTCTCTTCTTGATACACGATTCGCTTCGTTCCGATCTCTTTGCCGGTACGTGCGACAAAATCTCGACTTCCGAAAGCTGAACAAATCTCTGCGCTACTCTCTAGTTCTACGATGAACGAACCTGGCCTGCTCTCGGTTTCTTCGTACGCTTAATACACACGAAGCTTAAAGAAACGCGTATATTCTCGCGCCATTATCTTTTTATATATATATCTATTATTCTCGACACCATATCGCAGCTTTAAAAAGAACGTAGAACGAACGCTGAGGAAGTAGGAATACAGCCTGGCAATAACACGGACAAGACGTACAAAGATAAATAAGGATCAGAGTAACACGCGTGTACGCACGACGAGGGCGAAATGTTGAAATGGAAAGGGATTCTTTGTACATTTCTGTACGGTGTTTAAGCTCTCGACAAGATCACGACCGTTCGGATAATCCGAGCTCGTGTCCAACGACGATTTCTCGTCGCGAATGTCTACGACCGTGTACGTCGATCGGGAAATACCATTAGAGGTTTCTAAAAAGAAAACTTTAGAGATACTTGGTGCAGTCCGAATGAATTTAACTAACTGTAGGGTCGTTCAGATTGTCGGCGATTGATGTTCCATTCCAAACGCCACTCTCAAGTGGGGAGTAGGCGAAAACTAAACGAGTCTAAAAAAAGAAACTAAGAGTCTAAAAAGGGATTTCCTCCAGAATAACGAAGAAAGTAGAGGTGTATCGGAAGCAAAATTGAGACGGTGATAGATGAAAAGGAAAAAGAAAAAAGAAAAAAAAAAAAACGAAAAAAGAATCGTACAACATCCATCCAAATGAACAAAGTCCACGTTCGATAATCGTATCGGAGTGAACAGCTCTGTTTTTCACCGTTTCGTTCGTGTTTCGAACGCCATCAAACTAAGAAAAAAGAAAAAAAAATAAAAATAAAAAAGAAAAAGAAGAAGAAGAAAAAACAGAGTTGGTCGTTCCTGTGATATAAATCCGTTTATAGATATTTTTTAGAGAAGAGAATATTTCATTTGCCACGTAACGAAAAATACCACTTCCTAGAGGCGCGCGCACCGTTTACGAAACTAGACCAAAAAAAAAGAAAAAAAAAAAAAAGAAGAAGAAGAAAAAGAAGAAAAATCGTACAAGGGGGATTCAAGTTTCCATCGACTTGTTTCATTTTTTTTTTTCTTCCCCTCCCATTCTCGCGGGAGGGGAGAATTTGATTTCGGATATTTGCTTCCGGGGAAAGTTCAGTGTCCGACGCGTCTCTTTTACGTGTGTCGTAGCAAAGACTGTAAGGGAAAGAAGTTTCACGCTAGGGTTCTTTAAGAGAGCAGTTTAGTTCCTTTTGTACTTATTTTTCAACTGAAATACGACAAACTGCATTCGTACGGGGATGACGATGGCGCGTGGCGATTGCTCGAGCGACTCGGTAAGGGTGATGTATAATATATAGAATGAAATCGCAATGGTAATCGTAAGACTGCGTACACGTTTGTTATCGTGAGCAACACGTGTCCCTGTTCGTTTTAAAGAAAGTGACGTGCTACCTCGTGAACAAGCTTGAACGCTTTTTTTCGCACACCGAGACTCGATTGTCATCATGTTTAATGATACATTAATAGAAGAGTTATGGTTACATCGAACCGTATTTACTAACGAGCGTAACGATTAGTAAGATGGAGTAACAAATGTGTACGCATCTGAATGACAACGATGGAAAAACTGATAGAGTCACGATAACGGTGTGACTGTGACGATGATTGCGGTGACAATACCGTACGATAACGCCAACGAAATTATCATGATTATCGTGATAGTGATGGTAATGATGGTGACGACAATAACGGTGACAATAAGGACGATGACGATGACAACGACGATGGACAAAAATAGTGATAACGATGGCAATGATGATGATGATAATTTATAAGAATGATATGAAAATATAGGGACGATTTATGAGGTAGTAGGATGGTAATATCTTGCACTCGTTGTCAGACGAAATGTGATTCTAGTGCAGGTGAAAGAAGCAAACGTGTTTTCATCATTTTGTACAGATTATCAGGGTGACTAGTCATATTTGTGTGTTCCAATATTAAAATGAGCGTATGCAAAAGAACTTATAAAGACTGAAAGGAAAAGTATTTTTCTAACGAAGTTTAAATGTCGAAATACTTCTTGTTTTTATTTTTACGAGCTCTTTTGTATAATGCGCTGTTTATCTTAGAGCACACAAGTAGGGTGAACATACTGACGTGGACAGTGAATTCTAATTCGAACTGCGCGCGCGAGTCAGAGTAATTTTCGTAGAAAAGGTAGATTACGAGAGCACATGCTCGTTACGTTCGTAAAAAAAAAAAAGATAATCGTTTGATTCACTTTGTATATACATATATAAATACATATACGTGAAAATATGGGATAAGAATGTTGAACGAGCGGAAGCGACGTCGATAGACCCTGCCAGAAAATCAGTATCGGTGCATTCGGAAATTCAAGTTTCAAATAATTCTATTCGCTGGGAAAATTCGTCGAGAAGAGAAAAAGAAAATTCCAATAGAAACGATAAACTATGACGATATATGCAAAAGCACAGAAAAATCGTGTATAGTGAAAAAGGCCTACAATATGCATAGGTTCCGATATACACACCGTACGAAAAAAACGATCGTTCACGTAGAGGAACCAGGTAGAATTAAGAAGAAAACAACGTACATCCTGCCAATTATGATTGATATGATAGCTCCGGGTCCAATAAATGCTCTAGTCTGTAAGTTCCTTTTTTCTTTTTACTGCTGAATCACTGCAGTTTCTTCGTTGATACACACTTATTTGTTCCTTACTTCGTTCGTATGTGTACACCACATCTATAATAATGTTTATTTGTCAGATTTGTCACGCCTTCGTCGCAGTAATTTAAATTATAAATAAAATAAAGCGAACAACTCTGAATATTCTCTGGCAAAAGATTTGAGGAAAGTTTGGTCTAAACGAAAATACGTTTGCTGTGTGTCATTTCTTCTCTTGTTATTATCATCGTCGTTGTCATTACTTATTGCTATAATACCACCATTATTACTAGCATCACCATTACTGCTACTACTGCCGATATTTTCATTATTATCATTGTCATCATTATCATTCATTGTTATTTATTGTTCTTCTTCTTATTATTACAACACCTATCGTTATGATTATTGTCATCATCATTAATAAGCACATTATACCATTATAAATTACTCGAGCATTATCGTGTCGTTACAGTCATCATCTCGGTCATTGTCACTATTGTCATTGTCATTGTTGTTGTTGTTGTTGCATTGTTATTTTTACCATCATCATCAGCATGGTCGTATCGTCATTGTCACCATCGAATCATCGATCGCGAACGAGAACTTTGTTGCTTGTAACGAGAAGAAGAAGAGAAAAGAAAAGAAATAGAATGAAAAGCGTAAACTGAAGAAAGAAACGCGAGGCGAGAGGACGGTAAAATGCGCTCGATAGTCGATAGAAACCATGTGTGTACCTATGTATTTTATGTATTATTTATCGACGAAACTAACGATGACCAGCTGTTTAGGTAGGATATTAAAATTATCAAATTGAGTGTGACGAGGATGATCGAAAACGAGTAAACAAACAACAGACGTTGTAATAATTAACATTGGGTGAAACAAAAGCGGAACGATTAGGATATTTGCGCTTGTCGCTCGACAAGTCGACAGGAAGATGAAAAAAGGGGGCGAAAACGAAAAAAAAAGAAAAAGCAGAATTTAAATTAATGAAAAAGAAAAGAAAAACCGAGAGGGTGAGATGCGAAGAAAAAAGAAAAAAAGAAAAAAAGAAAAAAAAAGTTAAGAACGAGCTTTCATTAAGACAGTTTAGATTAAATATAAAGATGAACAAAAAGTATATATATATGAACACGTATACACGCGCGCGCATACACACACATATACACACACAACCGCTCATACATACATACGTATACACACGCGTACATGCATACGATACAGAATAAAATATACATATAATATACGAGTGGAAGGGACAGAGAAGACATAAAAAAAAAAAAAAAAAAAGAAACTAACTAGGAAGAAATTTAATTCCGGGAGAGACAAGATGAATAAACGCGAAGGATAACGAAGTGCGAACCTCAACACCTGTACGAACCCCTAAATCGCGATGCATAGAAACGGGTGTGAGAACGGTGATACGGTTTTATTTGAACTATCAACGTAGGAGACCGTCGTATGGAATAAATATTGTTGTTTCGTACGGCCCTTGACACGTATCCGACACTCGAGCACATCGGAGTAAGCGTATCGCTCGGTCTTGGCTCGATTTTTCGTACTTCACGCGACGACGTGTTCGCTGCCGAGTAGAGTATACCTATTGTCGAATAATCGAGCGATCGAGCGAGTCGAATGGAGAAAAAGAAAAAAAAAAAAGAAAAATGGGACGAAAAGGGAAGGAAAGACGAGAAAATGAGAAAAGCAATCGGTAATGTTAAAAGAGTTTGTTTACTCCGCGCGAAAAATATCGGATACGCTAATGTTCTAGTCAGATGAAAAAAATCTCGTTTCCTAATATTATAAACAGAAAAAGAAAAGAGAAAGAGAGAGAGAGAGAGAGAGAGAGAGAGAGAGAAACCATCTAGTCATTCTTCTTCACAGTCGATTTTTCTGCCGTTACGAGACTGCGCCGCAGATCATGAAGACGAGAAAAGGTAAAAGTTTTTTCACAATTGTATTTATTATTACGAAAAAGGTAATCGCGGTTCTCACCCCTTGAAGCGCATCGGCGCGTCGTGTTTTTTCGAATAACGAATTAAGAAGAAACCAAAAAAGGAAAAAAAAATAATAATAAATAAATAAATAAATAAAAAAAAAAAGAAATAAAAAAACTTACTGTGGAGTGTTCATGGTGCTATGATTACTATTATTATTATGATTATGATTATGGTTATGATTATGATGATTATTATGATTATTATTATGATTATTATTATTACTATAGAAATAACAATGTTATGCTATATGACAAGAAATGAATAATATAATAAATATACATTATACCTTAGCGATACTTCTTCCCTATCACGTCTCTCTCTTATTTCCTTAAGAACTTGTCGATTATCACAGGGTGTTACACGTCCAGAATGTTAGTTTTGTTCAACGATTGAAACATAAATCTAATTTTACATGTCAATGTTCCTGGATTTGAATCAGATCTAGATTTTTGCCAATTGAAACTTGCCTTGAACTTGCCTTGACGTCAGTTGCAACGTCACAGAATTAAAAATTAAAAAAATATTTTTCATTAAAAGAGTTTTTATCGAAAGAAGCATTTTCTTTTTTTTTTTTTATCATTTTATGTATTAGTAAATCTGACCAACTTTTGTCTGAAACATTTCTGTGAACACCTTGTATATATGTACGTTTGAAGAGATATTTACTTTCAATAAAATACATTTCGCTCGCGTCGTTTAACGAAAGTAATTTTTCCTTTTATTGAAAAATAAATATTTTCACTTTGCAATGTTATTATTGAAAATGTTACATAGTTCACATAGATTACATTGTATTGTATGTGTGATTTATTGGCATTTATAGAGTCTCCATCAACGACTTGGCTCTTCGTAGCTCTGCAAAAAAAAAAAAAAAAAGAAGAATGAAAATGAACGAATGAGTTACATACATGTTCGCTTGGATTCGCTTTTTATTTTGGTGACACCAAATAATAATTGAACATAATCAGACATTATTTTGTCAATCAACGATGCAACTCAAAATAATACACTTATTGGAAGAAAACTAATAATAAAATTCATTTATAGAATACAACCTAGTGTATAAAATACAAATATATAATAATGAAATATATTTATAGAATACAACGGGAACAAATTTGATCACGTTCAACTCTAATATTCAAAATTCAAGTCGTACAGAGGCCAAATGGATTGTCACCTTTTTTTTCCCATGAAATTACAGCAGTTCAAAGGTATCGACAATTCTTCGTCGTTAATTCGATTATTGGAATTTTTATTTTCATTTAATTACACGTCGAACTCTAATACTCACCTGTCAGTAAAACGTGGACGTCCTTCTTTGAGATGTTGATAACAGAATTTTCTACGTTTCCGTCCAATCTCTTCAATTTCAGAGAGACCGTGGAGAATGGCGAGGAATTGTCACAGGACAGAACCTCGATCGACGATAATCTACTAACTGAATGATGAATTTCAAAAAAAAACTTTACACAAAGAAGAAACCACCATTGTCAATTATGCACGAAATTAAAAAGATAATGTTTAATTACCTCTCAAGGACTGAGAGGAGAGCGTAGCCGTAATTTGAGGACAATGATCCGTGTGTAGTCTGGCAATTGCCGCGCTATGCTCGCGTGGCAGCCCGAGCTGTTGCAGTTCGCTGCTTAAATCAGCAGCCGAAACGGCATATCGTGCAGACGATGTGAAAATTAATTCGAGAGCCGCTACCATGGCCTTTGCGTCGTTCAATTCTCCAGAACGAAGAACGAATAACGATGAGAAGAGGGGACAAAAAAAAAAAGAAAAAAAATGAAGACAAATTGTCGTATGGTAAAATTAATAGATCGATTCTTAATTCAGACGTCTATTGAATGAAATTAACAGAAATAAAAAAAACTGATTTCTGCGCGCATGAGATGCAAAGATAATAAATATAAGCGTACGTGTATACTTACTGCTTGTATGTGTATCAGTGAAAATCGATTTTACTTACCGACCTTAGCGTCTTGAGTAATTTTCCTGACTTTTTCTTCCTTGGGAAAAAAAGAGAAAAATAACTCTGAGAACGACTTCAATTTCCCAGAAATAGCAATAATCCCAGAAGCAGAACAAATAACAGTACGAAGCTACCTTTTGTTTGTTTGTCTAGATTTTAGCGTCGAACGTGCTGACGTTTCTTTTGAACGGCATCGCACAATTTTATATCGCAATTTTGTAACTTTAATCCGCGGATAAAATCGATTAGAGTGAAATGTTTACGAAAATTAAAGTTTACATATTCATGAGAATTCGAATTTCTCTTTCTTCAGAAAATTGAATGTTTATCTTTTAGATGGGAATTGTTGAGATCTGATGGAAAATTAATTTAAAATACAGATTAGTACTGTGGATTAATACTTACATCAAGATCTCCCTCGGTGAGATACTTCACAACCGTTTGACCTAGTATCTTGATCTTAATAGATGTCTGTGACCAAAGAATTGAGTTAAGATACCAAAAAATTACGGTGCATTCGAAATTGAAAATCGTACGTCAAAATGAAATCATACCATACGCGACAACGTATTGATCTCGGCCAATAACCAATCGGGGCAATCCCCATCGCCCAAGAATCTGAATTTCTGGAAGAAAGAAGAGAGAAATAAAAATCAGAGCACTTTCATAAATTTTCTGTTTCTAATTTTGCATGCTTTCTACGATAATTGTATCCATTTTCGAAAACCATACTATTACTGCATGGTTTATAGTTATAATTTATAAATTTGTAATAGTTAATTTATAACAATTTAATTATTTTTATAATGGCCATCTCACCATGATTTACTGATTTCCTCGTAAATATCGGACGTCTCAATTCCTGAATCTGGAACAAAAATCGACAAACACTTGAATCAAGCAGTATAACGAGAAAAATACTTAGCTGAAGAAGAAATTGAAAGAAACTGGATTATAATTGAAAACTTAAAATCCTGCTCAAGTGAATTCATCTTAAATGGATAAAAGAATATTTTAGTACTTAGTAATTAACATTTGATTAAAGGGAGCTTCTATAGCTTCCTCGGAATTTCTTTTCGTAGCTCTAAACTGCAGATTATTATGCAACTATAGAGGATACAAGGATGCAAAAATGGAGAGCAGGATCCACATAAAATAAATACATAAAATAAATAATAAAATATATCCAAAGTATAGTATCCCCTGTAAGGCGTAGCAGGCAAGAAATTTCTTACTTACGCCCTACTTTTCCAATTGTATTTATAAAAATATGAAACTTCGCGAGTGTCTGTAGTCTAGCAATAATTTTCTAATTTTCATTGACGTTTCAGAAGATTCTAACAAAGGGAACAGCATCAAATATAAAGAGGACTTAAATAGGCGCCCTTGGTTACCTCCTACTTGTCTCAGTTACACAACATATTATCACATTAAACACAAGTGCGTGTTCTTTCTCGCGTCATAACGTTTTTACGGTTATATGTACTCACTTACTGTGTCTTCCTGTGACGCAGTGAGAAACAGGGTACCATTCAATCCCTTTTCAAGTTGTACATTGTAAATGCTCGTTTCATTGAACAATAAATATTATAAAGTATCATGCATTACATGTTAACAACAACACATCTTGATAAAACAAGTGAGGAACGATATATAAAAATATGGTAAATCTATTTTTGATGATTTCCTGACATTTATATTATTCAATGATTAAAAGGAGTATTATTAAATGGAAGTATGAAATAATTGAGGAAAGAAATATCTTGATAGAAAATAAACAGAGAATATCCTCTTGACAGTTCTGAATGAATTATAATAATTGAATTAAATTTAAATTTATAAATTATTAATTTAAGTGTTAAGTAATTTAAATTTATAAATTGTAATATAAAATTTCTAATATATATATCTCAATTATAATGATAATTGTAAATATTGGATCAATTAATATCAGCCGCAATATTTTTTAAATTTCCAATATGAGTCAGTCTTTCTTCAAACGTTCAAACGGAAATAAAAAGATCGTGCATTTAATTTCAAGCTCAAAATTATTTTACCATAAAATTAATCGATGCACACGTTGAATTTATAAATTTCTTATGCAATTTATCACGTTTCTCACCACAATCGTCCAATCTTCTTGGTATAATTATCCTGACAATATCCTGGATAATATGACCGATTAATTGTGATAATGTTAACAATTGTAAAATTGCAACGATGATCTTTAGAATTTGACAAATTGTAGAAATTCACGTGTCACGTCGTATCTAGACATGTAAATCATCGGATCGCTGACGAAATGTTAAAAGTAAAGTAACCTTTTTCTATCGTGACAAGCTGGTGACTAGCGTGAAACGCATTTCCCCTGACAACAGGAATTTTTCAATGAAAGAACAAGAAACCTATAACCCACGGTCATCGTGATGTTTGCGTTTCTTGGCAGGGAATTCCCTATACAATTCTTCTAATCTCTCGACCGCAACGAGGTCGCCTGTAGGATTCGCGGAGGAACACCATAAATACGGGAGAAACGGTCCTTTCCAATTCATTCTTCGCATTCGACTCGTGGTGCAACGACGAAATAAGTGCTACAGTTATCGTTACAACGCAATAAAGGTACGCGAGTTTCATTCTAAATGCGACTCGTAATTATTACACGAAACACATCTCCGTAATCAAACGAAAAAAGTTTCGAAATGAAAAACTTTAGGTTGAAATTAAAATTTGTCACCTTGATATTTATCAGAATAATTACATGCACGATATCTTTACGATATTTTCTCGAAATTTAGATAAGTTTATGAATTTCACTTTCGAGGATTAAATAGAAGTTTTGTCTCTAGAATCTGTCCTTCAGAGAATTGAGAATACCAAGTTTCGATTCTGACTTCTGGAATTAAGAATTCGTGCATTTTGCATGTGATCATCTAATCTGAAAGGATATTAATCAATCCACATTGTGCTGTGTGATATATATATATATATATATATGTATTATATTGTGAAAATTTGGGCTTTGTTGAAAACTGTAGATCGAATTTTAATTTTGGGTTATTTAATATTAACTTAAAAAATAAAACGAAAAGAAGGAATATTTTTTTCACTTAATACTTTCAGTTTAAAAATTTGTATCGTTCGAATAATTGCAAGCAATATTATACACGTATAATTATATTATAGTACAATTGTAATAAGCATTGTATACTATTGAGTGGACTCTTCGAATGAGATCGAAATTAAATTGACAGTATTATAATATTATTATTATTATTTATCATTATTTATTTATTAAGAAGCATTAGCTCTTAGGATATAGGAATGCAGAAACAAAGAAGACTACTTACAAGATCATAGTATGATTTTACAATCTGTACAACTATATTTTACATTGTTTCATTACGTATAGGTCGCAAATATTCCATCAGAAGTCGATGTAAAATAAAAAAAAATGAGTACTTTAAGTATTTAAAAATTATGAAAAAAAGTTGTACATCGTAGCGATATTTCAGAATGTAGTAAATTGTAACATCGATCTTTATTTGAGGTTTCCATTCAATTGTATAATCATATAACGTATGAAGCAGTATCGTACGTAATTCTATGAAGAAATAATTACGACTTAAACAATAATTTAATATTCTATACATTTTTTCAGAAATGAAGAGATTACAAATTGTATTAGTTTTCTTATCAGTAACGACGTGCGGTATCCGAGCGACAAAGACAGAGGACACTTCTACGGTAATGCCACACGAACTTGTTGCATCGTAAGACTTAAACATTCTAATCTATAACGTATATATATATATATATATATAAAAAGATGATATTCTCACTTTTCACTGAACGAATTTATTATTCTTTCCTTTTCTTTCCTCACCGTACGGCGTACTTTGAATTGTCACTTGTGAATCCTTCTGCATTTTAACGAGTAAAACTCTTTATAAGTTTACGCCAACTCGTTATTAATTGCGACAAGAAGGAGACTAAAGAAGGGAAGAAAGGGGAAATATTCGCATGTGCCGGAAAGCGTGCGAAGTATCTCTCTAGAGTCGCGTTTCATCGTCTATGATACTTTTTGCTCGCTTCGTACCAACGCGTCTGCAAGGAATGATTTTTGTTCTACGTTTAAATGTCACGATCGTTCACCGCCCCCGCCAATACTTGAAATATATATTTGATATATATTTAGACAAGCGTGGATAGCGAAGCGACGCCAGTGTTAATTTCGGACGTGCATTGCTTGTGGAAGCACGGGGGACGTGTGTCGCAAGATCGACCGATTTGCATCGAGATCGATGACGATTCTTTACGAGCGGCTGCTAAATCATCGAAACTCGCACCTTTTCCAATAATCAGGTAATCAAGAAATGTGTATTTATACATAAGTTGTGCACACTATCGTCCATGAATTATGATGCGCTTGCTATTTAAATATATAATGTAACAAGATCTTGGAAATTTAATTGTTTTTATACTTAGATTTTATATAAATACACAGTGTCACGATACATTTGTGACTTTAAATATAGATTTCGATATGATGCGATAGGTCTCTGACAAGATTTTTAAAGCGTGGTATAACTTCATTTTTCTTACAATTAGATATTGACTTTCATGCGCTTATCGGAAATTTAAAGGTGAAAAAATGCGGATGACGTTCATGTATTATATAAAAATCTAAAAATCGTACAAAATCGTTGACGATGAATCATTATAATATTTAGCAAATACGAAACAAATCCCTGTTTATGTTCGATCTTTTTTAATTTCGTTGGTAATTAAAAATATAATGTTTTACTAATTAAAGATCTTTACACCTCGTGATAAAAGTATGAATTTTACTGAAAATAACATTAAAAACGTTTTAGTATTTACAGATTTTACCTTTTGAAAATTCACTGCCTACTTATGATATTCATAATAAACTTACAATACACTTGTTAACAAACACCAATTTCATTTTGTAATTACAACATCCATTTATTTTTGATTAATTCCTAAACGAAATATGCTTATGGATACTACTTCTACTTATTATTACTATTATTTATTATTATTATTATTAATTCTACTTATTACTGGTTCTTATTATTATTATTAATTTTATTTATTACTGGTTCTTATTATTATTATTATTAATTCTACTTATTACTGGTTCTTATCATTATTATTATTAATTCTACTTATTACTGGTACTTATTCCACCTATAAATGATCAAAAATTTTATGAAGGTACATGGACCCGAGTGGCAAACAATCGCAACAGGGCACGTCGAATCTGGCAAAGCGATTGGAAACCGAGTACGTAGAATGTATCCTGAATCCTGCTGTGTTTCGCGAATTATTGGAAAGGGACATTGTTTCGTGTAACTTGAAGAGGCGTTACCATCGTCGGCAACTAGGCTGGAAACTGCAGAATCCGTTCTACGTGGAGGAGCCGAATTGGGTCGAAATAAATAACGACGGCAGCGAAAATCATTCGCGTCATAATCTCGAAACTGTCGATCCGTACATCATTTCGCGAGGTAAAAAATTTCGCGAAAGATTAACGAACATCGTCAACGACACGAGAAGCGGAGAATCGTCGATCGAGTACGAAGATCTGCGTGTAATTCTGGCGGACAACTTGAAAATGACGAGAGACAAAAGATCGACGAACTCGAATTCACGGCTCGAGGCTCTGAACGAAAGTAGCGATGATCACGACGACGGTGACAACAGTAATCGAAGGGATGAAAATTTAAAAAAGACAGACAAAGAGAAAGAGCGCGAAAATTTGAATGATGACGTGGCCGGTGATTCGAAAATAAATTCGAACACGCGACTCGAAGAATATAAAAATAAAGAGGACGAGCATTTAAAAGATACAAAGAGAAGATCTGCCAACGATCTGAAATTAACTAACAACGAACATACATTGTCTGCAGGGCGAGATAGAAAGGTGTACAACGAGCAGAAGGAATATTTGAAAAGTGGGGAAATCGAAAGTGGTGAGTCGACGTTTAACAAGCAGAAGGACAAGCGTGGATTGATTTTGAGAAAAACGCCGTACAATTCGGGGGACGACATAGTCTCACGTGCGATTTACACGCCAGAGGAGACACCTCGCATGCCGGCCGAACTGGCTACCGCTTCGGGGAATGCGATTGGCGAAGAGGGTAATTCTCTTTTATTTCGAGTGAAACGTGACTCGAACGATGTCGTCGTAAAGAACATTGCGGTCGAATCTGCGTACCGGCCAAATCGTATTCGTGAAACGACCAATTATTCCGAAAGAGAGCGAAGGAATGGTATTAGAGGACTTGATGTTCTGAACGACATACTCGAGCAACCCTACTTCATTTCCAGGGGCAAGAAAATTAATAACAAAGAGGAGAAAAAGATATCATTCGAACGATTAGAGCCAGAAGAACCAAAATCGACGATGGAAAGGATTATAGGTGGAGAAAGGTTGAGAGAGGATTTGAACAAGTGTAGAGATCGCATGAACGAAAGAGAGAAGAGGATAAAGGGATTGGAAGACGATTTTGGGATCGACATGAAGGGACTCGTTAATCTAGAGCAACCTTACTTCATTTCCAGGGGCAAGAAAATTAATAACAAAGAGGAGAGAAAGATATCATTCGAACGATTAGAGCCAGAAGAACCAAAATCGACGATGGACAGCATTATAGATGGAGAAAGGTTGAGAGAGGATTTGAACAAGTGTAGAGATCGCATGAACGAAAGAGAGAAAAAGATAAAGAGACTGGAAGACGATTTTGGGATCGACATGAAGGGACTCGTTAATCTAGAGCAACCTTACTTCATTTCTAGGGGCAAGAAAATTAATAACAAAGAAGAGAGAAAAATAACATTCGAACGATTAGAACCACAAGAACCAAAATCGACGGTGGACAGGATTATAGGTGGAGAAAGGTTGAGAGAGGATTTGAACAAGTGTAGAGATCGCATGAACGAAAGAGAGAAGAGGATAAAGCGACTGGAGGACGATTTTGGGATCGACATGAAGGGACTCGTTAAACTAGAGCAACCTTACTTCGTTTCCAGGGGCAAGAAAAATAATTACGAAGATGACGGAAGAATATTCTTTGAACAATTGAAATCAGAAATGGATGATATTATAGGGGGAGAGAAGTTGAGCGAAGCTTTGAGATGTGATTTGAGTAAGTGTGAGGACCGTACGAACGAAAGAGAGAAGAGAATAAAGGAATTGGAGCATCATCTTGGGATTGAAATGAAGGGGATTGTTAAAGAATTGTTGACTAGCTTTGATCCTTATTATGTGGCTAGAGGTAAAAGAGTGTTGCTACCATCGCTGAGCGAATCGTTCTGATTTAAAGTAAACTGATCCTCTAATTGCAAATGCGACCGAAGTTATTTAATCTTGCTCGAAAAAATTGGAATCATTTTTTTGTAATGTACTGGTCCGTGTTTTTTTGATCGTTGTCAATTTGAAATACTCATTTTGCCATTGAAAATCTCAGATTCTTCGGTTCTGCAGGCTTACAAGTGTAATTTCATATGAAGTAAATTCGATTCTTTATACTTAAACGTTGTGATTGATCGTTATTAAACGAATAGTTAAAAATTTAATTGTATCAAACTTGACACAATGTACTGTACGTCATCGAAACAGCGTTGATGAGAAATATTATCATCGTAGGAGATGCTAAAACGAATACACCTACAAACGAAGGATGTTCAACGTTGCGAGGAAACGTATCGACCGAATAAATCTACTGACTGGACTTAACACAGCGCAATGTCACTCGTTTCAACCGTGATTTCAAGCAAATTATTTTACTTTATCATCACAATTACACGCTTACCTAATGCTCGCCTACTTTGTAAGGATCGCTGCACTTACGTCTGAACGTAACGTCTGCATCCACTTGAACCGCTATCCCTATAACATACGTATATTTCTAGAAACGAACCTTGGCCTTGTTTGCTCTTACGAAAAAAAAAAGAAAAAAAAAAAACAATTGGCGATTCGAACGAATTTCTAAAAAGAGAAATATAATTCATTTATTTTTTATAATTCATTATTCTTTGATTGAATGCTCGGTGATGTTAGAATTCAAAAAATGATCAACAGGCTGTTGTTCTCGTTCGCCTTTATGCTCGTTTATTCATCGTCGAATTTGACGTTACGCATAACTCGGAGCTGGAATTTACGACGTAATCTCTCGCAGCGCTATAGAAACGCATTTTTAACCGACACGCACATATGCTACCTCCATCTTTCCTCTACCATTCACTTTGTCATTGTATTCTCAAAATGTCACCGTATCTCACAAAGCGTTTAACAAACCGCTGCCTGCTCTTTCGTCGAAGTTTTTGCTTGCAGTTTTTGCTTGGTTTTCAAAGGAACAAGGATCGTCATGGAAAGATACATAGAGTCGGTCATAGTAGTATTTGCATCCTTGAAATTATTGAATTCAAATTGGGTCTTTATCAGTTGACGAACACAGTTAAAGAGATGAAAAAGAATTCATTGAAAATCGTAAAGACTTTGTGGACAAGTGGATAAAAATCGACAGTCTACTTGTGAAAAGGTGTGTTCTATTGTTCTGTACAATTTGCCTGTGTTCTTCATTGAAAAATAAATAATTTATTGTAATATACTGGGAATGGCGTTTCCGATCCAGTATCGTTGCTTCTGTGACTCATTGCACAAACATCTCCGAAACTTATCACGTACGATATCGCGTCCATGGATACGAAGGGGTTAATTAACCAAACGATAAACGTATTTGTTTTTCCAGCGAGTGTGGTTTTGAATTTTAGAAAAAGCGCGTTTTTATAACACGAAGAAAATTTCATTCGAGAAACGGGGGTGTACACACAGGCACAGCAAAATTATAACTAAATTATTTGACGAGCGAGCCGTGTATTTATTTTAATAAATAAATATTCATGTATAAATATTTCGATATTTAGATTATGAATAAATCTGAATGAATATATTACTCTAAAGCAAATGTCGAATTATTGCAAAAGGAAGAAACGACAGGTCGCGAAAAATTGAGACTGATAAATAAAGGAAAGATTTTATTGAAAAAAACAAGTCAAATAGTCGGAGATAGTCAATCGATATGCAGAACCCTACAATCTTGCGGATCCTTGCGAAAGAAATGATACGTAAAGAAATCCAAACTTACGTTAATAAATGTTCCTCGATTTCACTCGGAAATAAGAGACGAGACACTATTTATGTCGAGTGATACAATAATCCGCAACACGCTGTCGCAATTATATTTTTTCCAGGACGTGGATTTAATAACGTAAATAGAAATTAACATACAGCAGGAAGATGCAGAGAGAAAAATAGAGAGAGAGAGAGGGAAAGAGAGAACGAGAGAGGTATTAAGCGTGAACGATGATAGCCAACAGGAGTGAAAAGGATGGTTAAAAAATCGGGGTTGCTCTTTGGAGAGTGCGCTGCAGAAGCACATGGCGGGGTATAAGAAGAGCTGCGCTTCAGTTTCTAGTCTCACTGTACACCTTATTTTACCAGAGCTCGCAAGTGTCGCGCGTACCATTCTGACATATTTATTTATTATATATAACGTATATATTCGATAATATATATAGAACGATAAAAGGGAACCGGTGGCGGGACGATTTTTCGTAATCCTGTTGTGTGAAATACCAATCGGAACTGCCGATACTTACGTTTCAGCAGTGGAATACGGTACCTGTGTGAAAGGTAAGCGACAGTGACAAATCAAAGTAACTCTAATTAATTACTTTTACATCGTTATATCGTTTTATTAATTCATGCACAATAAAGCGTGAAGCTTTAATTAAAATTAATGAGAAGCAGAGTAAATTAGCGAGAGTATTTAAATTCGAAGGGAATTTATTATTGAAAAAGGAACCGCATTAAGAAAAATGAAAGATATTTTAAAATACGGAAGGATATTTGAACATGCCTTTTAATTTGTTATTAAAATTACACATCGCGTGAAGAGTGGTCGCGTCTGTAAAACAAAATTAATTACATTGAAAATTGATCATAAAATTGTTGATTTATTTGATGTTTTCAGTCAACCATTTATAGATTTATTTGGCATTTAGTTCAACCAATGAACCAATAGAGCCAACAAAGTCATTTCGCTTTTTTTTTTTAAATTGTAATTGTTAAATCGTCGAGATTTCAAAAATTAAAGTTAACTCGTTGATTTATTTCATTTGTTGCGTGTTACACATTATTAACAGAAGAGTGTCAATTAAGAAACTGAATAACGCAAGAATGATGTGTATTTCTCTGAAGCAAAAATTATTTTAATTATATTGATAACAGCTGTCGAGTACGAGTGATTTTTCGAAAATTGATCCGACTTTTTTTGCTTGGAGTGATAGAATATTTGAAAAGTAAATTAAATTGATTTCTTCTGCATTTTTTACATTTAATACAAGGATAGTTTGTAAAAAGATAAAGGAAAAAAACTGAAAGAATTTGAAACTTGAAGACAAATATTTCAACTGAAAAATTCCCTTCAGTATACTGAGTAAGACACCTACAGGAAGTAAATGGTTTGTGAAAAAAAAAAAAAAAAAAAAAAAAAAAAAATCGCGTGAAATCTAGAAAATTCGGATCGATCGAGAAAAAAAAAAAAGCAGCTGCTCCGAGCATTAGCGTACGTACCTGCTCAATATTGATGGCGTTGGCGCGCGCGCGCGTACCTCGCTCAATGATACACACGAGCCCTACCGATAGAGTTTGTACGCTCGCTCGCTCGCACACGCGCGAACAAAACGTGTGGTGGAAACTCACTGACGGAACGGTGAGGCCGGTCCGTGGCCTCGCGTCGGTAGTACGCTCGTAGATCGCGATCCACGGGTCGTTCCGCGGGGACGAGCCGCTCAGTCTCAGCTCGTCGGCCGCCGTGAACGGATCCATCGAGCACGCTCGGTCGATCGCACGGTCAGCAGCATCGTGTTTACTTCCGGTCCCCCCTATCGTGGTAGCGCAGCGCAACCGGAAATGTTGACGAAACGAGCCAGGCACGGGGGATGTCGCACCCGCGTGCCAACGCTCCTCTCCTGAAAACACCATCGTCTCTCTCGAAGCCAGGGAACTTCCTCGTTCTCCAACAACCGACGATAATCCCCTTTCTTCCCCTCTCCTCTCCTCTTCTCTTTTTCTTCTTCTTCTTCTTCTTCTTCCTCCTCCTCCTCCTCTTCTCTCTTGTTTTTTTTTTTTTTTGTTTCTCGTTTTCTTTTCCTTTTCTTCTTGTCTCTCCCTCCCCTTTCTCGTTCGCGCGGCAGCCTTGGCGCTGGTCCTTCCTGTCGTTGTCGGTCGCGTCCTCGAGGACGGTCTCGCGCCTCGAAACGTGATCGGCCGGTGAGGACAGTGGTGGTTCCATGCGGTCGCACGTGGAGGATTATCGTCGGCTGTTATCGGGATATAGAGGAGTGTACGGGTTGTTGGTGAACAAGACGACGACGACGACGACGACGACGGCACAGCTCGTGAGGCGGCTGTTGGTTTCGTCGTAAAGGCCAACCGGTTCGACCGATCGGGAAAGGTAGGTGCCTCTGACGAACTCCGTGGCAACGTTTCGTTCGGTCCTATTTCTTTTCTTTCTTTCTTTCTTACTTTCTTTCTTTCCTTGACTATCGACTCGTGCGTAAATTCGTCGGTAATCGCCAAGTTCTTTCGAATCGGTTCTCTCTCTCTCTCTCTCTCTCTCTCTCTCTCTCTCTCTCTCTCTGATCGCTCGATTGACAGGCAACGTTGAAACGATCGCGGTTGTCATTACGATTGTGGCTCTGTACGTGTGAACTATGGTTCTCTTGAACTCCGCTCCTCGATCCTCTGTATTCGGAATTTTCTGTAAGTACTCGTTGTTTGTTGGCTGTGGCTATTCCAATTTCAAATCTGACGATTAGTCAGTGTTATAAATCAATTATCCAGTATATTTGCAACGACGAAATAAAATTCTCCGAGCATTGAATAATGATTGACTGTCAAATTTATACGACCTGCCTGTGAAATTATTATATTCTATATGCCTCAGTAACAGTGCAAAGTTAGAGAAAATTATAATTTAATCGACCAATTAAATTAAAAGACGAATTTAAAACAATTTCAATTGATCCAGATAATATTGCCATCTCAAACATTCTCGTTGATCTTTGTAAAATATTTCTACGGCAACTGTCGAATCTGTAAATTCGTCGATTGTTTCTAAATTTTTATCTATTTTTCTTACAAGCAAATACACGAGTAAAACCCACTGTGCAACACACCGTTACGACATTTAATCGTTACGTTTCCTCTTTTCTAATTACACTCGAAGTATGAATTTGCATAAAAATCCGTCGTCACGATCGTCACGCAAGAAAAAAAGAAAATACCAGTCGAATATCGACAGACCACGCTCGATCCGCTCTGCGATTCGCGGTGAATCTCGAACGACCGCGACTGGTCTTCCCTTTAATTAGACTGGATGGGGTTGCTGATGCTTATCTGGATGGGAGAGATCGGCTCCGTAAGTAATTGCGAGCGTAATCGGGAACGTGGATAAATGAGATCATTCTCCACTGAGGTTGAGATCATTCCGTAGCGGCGTTACGAGCTTTCGGAACCGTTTTTGTTCTTACAAGTAAGCAACTTGGGCCACAGTTACATTGTACACGGACGAACGAATTAGAAAAAGAGCCGAACGCGACGCGATCATTCGTACGTTATCGTACGAGTTCGTTCAGATTCGTTCCATCCAATGATTTGCTGCGACCAAATAAAAATTTACACGAGTGATGAATAAAACTTGCTAAAGGTTTCTGTTTAATAAAAGTTACAACAGGTTTTCCACTTAGTGAAATTACGTCAAGATAAATAATAAAATGCCAGGGATTGGGTTAAATATTAATATGCGAATATTACGTTAATATATTCGTTGTAATTTATTCGGAATATAATTCAGTTTTTACATAGATATTTATATCGAATGAATTGCTCCGACTAAATTAATGTACTCGTGCATTCAATTTGAATCTCACTGTAAATAATAATATTCTAACTTGTTGTCAAAGTTTACGTTCTACATTATAATATTATAAAATCTATATTATATCTATATTATAATATTATAACACCTATATTATATCTATATTATAATATTGTAACATCTATATTATATCTATATTATAATATTATAACATCTATATTATATCTATATTACAATATTATTATATTCATATTATTGCACATTGTGATTTATTTCAAATTTCTCCGATCAAATTAATACGTCTCGCGCATTTAATTTTTAACATCACCGACTGCTTCTTTAACCTCTTGCGCTGGACTCACGTGTCACTCACGTCGAGAACTTTTTCTTCCAAAATTGTAATATTTTTTCAGTACATTCATGTATAACCCAGGCAAAATAAATAATAAATCTATTACTTCTCAATAATTTCTATCCAGTGACATCATACCGACGAAGCGTCATTCAAAAAGTAAGCGACGATATTATTGTATACGGTTTCGGTCACTCGTTATGGTCCGCAATCAGTTGCCAGCGCAAGATGGTTAATTACACTGTGCGATCGACAGAACACGCAACTGTTGTAATTCGTTAAACAAATTCGTCGCATACGCATCGAGCGTAACCGTGAAGCTTAGAACATTCTCTTTTTCCTCTCGTGTTCCTCGCGGCGAGAGTGACCGAAGGAATTTGGAAATCGTCTTCCAAGACTAGAACGCGCGAAGAGATTACACACGCACGCACACCGCGAAGAGAGCCGATTTCACCTGCGTGATAATGACTCTGTCAAACAATCGAAGTTGTATTATACGAATTCTTTTTCTTTTTTTCACGTCGTGTCTCCGAGTCTTTTGTTACGTGCGTGCGTTTGACGTGTCACGTCGATCAGTGACGCGGACGCGGTTCTTATTACCTACAAACGCATGTTAAACCGTGTTGAACCGTGGAAGAAATCACACGATCGATACTACCACATCGTTGGACGTAACGAAGCGGAATTGTCAGGCGGGCATGCCTTCCCAACGATCGTTAACTTCGGGGATCGTTAACTGCTCAATCAACTCTGCCGCCGAAGAAACGCCTCTTTCTGCGTGGACTCACCGAGGGCTCGTCGAAATATTCGCACCTCCGTGTGAGCACGTAATGTTCATTTGCAAAAAAATTGATCCCCAAAGTCAGAGTGATCAAAATAGATTTTTATTCGGTAAAATTGTAAAATATAAAATCCCGAGGTTTCAATATTACGGTTAAATATTAATCCACGAATATTAGAGTAATATCGTTGTAATTTAATTTTTATTATAATATTCTTTAATATTATTATAATATTATAACAATGTTAACAATGTAATGTTATAATATTGTAATTTATAATTTTATTATAATGTTATAATATTGTAATATATATTGTATTACATTCTTTTAATTTTATTATAATGTTATAACATTGTAATTTAGTTTTTATTATAATATTCTTTAATATTATCATAACATTATAATAATATTCTTTTAATATTATTATAATATTATAATAATATTCTTTTTATTATAATATCTATTACAATATTTATGTTATGAAAAGTATCGTTACACATAGTAATTTATTTCAAAAATTGCTCCGATCAAGTGATCATATTCGCGCGTGTAATTTGAATTTTTATTCTAACGAAAATACTTTTGTTTGCAAAGATCGTCGACTATACGAATTTTGCATCGAATATACTAGTTACAGTTCAAACATAATCAACACTATAGGTTACACTAGGTTATATTTCATTTAAATCATCGTAATATCGTGATCAACGATCGCGATATCTCCAAACGCAAAGAAACCAATGAAATATCAGGCGATCCTAGACAATGTACAATCACTGTCACACTTTCTTGAATCAACGAATCTTGATCGACCATCCTGATCTAAAAACCTCTTGCACTTCGTTTCGTTTTTCCTATTTATCTCTCGGTGTCAAATTGATACGTGGAACAGATGAGGATCAACATTTCCAGCTTCAGTCCGTCTCCCAATCGATAACAAAATAATTACTCACTAGAAATTGTTACAGCATGTCAGAATTAATTTGCCACAAACTCCTCGTTAACTGTCAGGGATCTTTAGAAAAATCGTATATATCCTTTAGCAACTCGAGTGGCTGATCGAACTTGTTCAAATCCACGTGATATCGTTATCGTGTGAAATCAGAACTTTTGGACTTTTCATGGTTCGATCATTTGAAACGAAGATTTGGCCAATGTCCAAAGGGGAGATTTGGCGTATCTCGCGGGCGAGAGGGAAGCGAGAAAGGAATCGCGGAACAGAGGGAGCAGGTGCTGGCGCTACACCTGTCCTCAGGCTGAGAGAGAGAGAAAGAGTGAGAGAGAGCGAGAGGGGGAGCCCGGAGAGGGCCCAGGTTGTACGCGGCGTTGGCCGCTGCCGAGCGTCGAATTCCACGGCGTTTACTCATTCCAAACAACGAACCCGAGACCCAAGAAGACTCGCTGGGGCCGGAGCCGGGGCCGGGACGAGTGAAACCTCGCCGGCCGGCGGCGCTGCTGAACGCATGAGAGAGAGAGAGAAAGAGCGAAAGAGAGCGAGAAAGTGACCGGGCCAGAGCAGCTTCCTCACCTTCTAATATTAGTCCGATGACTCACTATGATTCGATCCTGTCGCGTTCGTCGCCGCGACGAACAGCGTCGTATCGAGTCCGTTTGCCACGGCATTGCTATCACACGGTTCGCGACAAGAGACGCGAATTCGCGTCTTTCAGTTTTCAACTGTTGCGGACGAGTGACGAGATATCTCGTCTTTCAACGTTGCGGACGGGGAACGCTATTTTGCGTTGTAAGGGATACAACCACGGATCAAGCAACGTTACATATAATTTATATTATATGATATTTTTAATATTATTATATTAAATATAATAAATATTATATTAAATATTATAATTAGTATATGTATAAATATTACAGTATAATATTTATACATATTAGTATAAATACTATAGTATAATATAATTTAATATAATTACATTAAATATAATAATATTTTTAATATTATTATATTAAATATAGTAAATATTATATTAAATATGATAATTAGTATATGTATAAATATTATAGTATAATATAATTTAATATAATTGTAGTATAATATAATATAATTTAATATAATATTTTTAATATTATTATATTATATAATTTTTATTATAATTTATATTATATAATATATTATATTGTATATTATATATATTATAACATAATATATGTATATAATATACAATTATACATCATATAATATTATATACAACATGTAATTGTATATCATATAACATTATATATAATATATAATTATATATGTTATATAATTTTTCAAAAAGTAGAGAAATTATTTCCTAACGCACCACTCTAAGAAACGTTGCCAGAGATATTTTCATTTTATGTCATAAAATACCTCTAAAATGAAAAATAATTTAATTATTAATAAAATAATACACTTGTTAAATTCTATACATTCTCTTAAACCCTTTCAATCATATATTAAATAATTCAGAAAATGGGAAAAAATACAGTCTCTATGTTTATCAGAGCATGACGTTCTCAATGTGTCAATATAAATATAAAATAAATAATAGTTAAAATCTAAAATACATAATAAATATTAGATTCTTAAATATTACTGTAAAAAATATATATTGATATTTAAGAATATTTCATCAACGTAAATTAAAGAAGTGCATAAAGTGGTCAAGGAAAAGTAACGAATTTATTTGTGGGACATTTCTGTGGGGCAGAAGCCCCTTCGTTGCTTTCATTCGTCGCAAAAGTCTGAAGTTGTTCTCGAGTTTGAACGATGTCTGACAAAGTTCCTGATCGAACGTTTTCTTGAAACGTCGCGAATCCTTTTTTGCTCTCCAAAAAATGACGGCGAGATTGAAACGTGAAAAGTTTCACTGCACTGTGACGGAATAAATGGGGAAAATTAGATGGAGTGTTTGGGGAAGTTTGAGAATGTTTGTTGGTAGTCGTCGCGCGTTTGTGTATGTAAAAAGACGCGGAAGATTTTTAAAAAATTGCGCAGTTAATAATCTAATCAATCAGAACTTCATTCAGATTCGAGTCTAAATATAACTAATTGTTACAGACTGGTCATTTGTTATTCATTAATTTATTAATGAAACAGTAAGATAAATAAATATCTGTATGAATAGTACGAAAATTTTCGAAACATTCATACGACAACGTATAACATTGCACTGCATTATAGAATTATTCCTTTTCTGCGAGAAATTCTTAAAACTTTATTTATTGCCGCGTCCTGTTTAAATTTGACTCTCGATGTGTCTCAATTAGTATAAAAAGCACTATGCACAAGAAAAGAAATTGTAATTTATACAGCAGCTTAGAAATTAAAATTTCTAGAATTAATAGCAATTAATATCAAATCGAGGATATTGGAATTTTTTATTTATAAAAAACACGATCGAGCGCCATGTAAGCTCGCAATCTTGTCTGATCGCAGTTCAAACCGAACTCGACGAACAGTTGCGAAACCGCGATAACAAATGCCGCGATATTTGTCCTCGTCGAAACAAAGATCCACGCTTTACCTATTATTCGCTCGATATCACGATGAAGGCGATCAGAGTAGTCGCGACGATTCACGCGTTTCTCGCTCGCGTCAAGGCAGCTACCGATAAACAGACCGCTTTTTCGCTCGGTCCACGTCAACCAGAACTCTAAATATATCGATGCATCGCTCGTCGATTGTTAAAGACGTCCTCGAGTTGTCCGAATCGCGACTTCGCGGCACAAAGCAAAAAAGATGCGTTGCAGGATTGTTGAAACGTCGCGTAATGTCTAAGTTGGGCCAGTGCGGTGCTCGTGTTTTGTCGCAACGTTTCGGGACCATTGGTCCACGTCCAATTTCCAAATTAGAACCGCCTGATCTGTCGTCGTCGCGGCGGCTCGACATCGCGAATTAGTTCGATAAATTTTCTGGAAATTCCCGCGTAGAATCTCCGTCGAGGACACCAGTTTCTTGCTCTGCGATTTCTTTGACGCTTGTCGCGTCGAATGATGTTCGACGCTAGAACTACCGACGACCGAAGCATCAAATTTCAATCTTAGAGACGTTAAAGTAAAAGAAACATGATAGAGTGTACAAGCTTTTATCTATATGTTTCATTCAAGTCTCTGAAAATACACTGTTTTGTATCTATAAAATGTCTAAACGAGAAATTATCGATTGGTCATTCTGGCCATTTTGGTAGTTCTAGTGTCAAGTTGCATTTTTTTTTTTTTTTTTTCAATGATTTTATTGGATATTAATGGACTTTTCATCTCGCGACTTCTTTTTATCTATCCTATTCTTATTATTTGTCCAAGCGAGAGTTGGCGTGATTCAATTATGTAACTAAAATCGACTTTCGGTTGAACGGCGCAAGTATGAAGACGTGTGTGAGACAGATACAGAGTGAGTGAGATTGAGGAGAAAAGAGGAAGAAGAGAGGCAGGGAGAATAAGAGCAGAAAGCGTGAAGAAAGTAAATAAATGGAGGTAGGCAGCAGAAGAGATAGAAGAATTTGGCAAGAAGAAAGCAAAAAGGGAGATTAAGTGGAGTAAGAAAATGGCTAAGACGGTAGGAACGAAGCTAAGAGGGGAATTAGGGACGATGGAAAAGTTCATGAAAAAGGACCAGAAGTGGGACGGGGGATCATGGAGACACCTGGCGGAAAAACAGAGGAAAAAGAGGCGACGAGAATAGAATTTAGCGAGGAATTCGAAAGCTGCATGGAAAAAATGCTAAGGAAGTATACGGAAGAGCTGTAACTAAAATCAAATTAATATATTAATAAATGTCAAATCGAATTAAAAATTGCAAGACTAAGCAATGTAAATCCACGATGAAATTAACGTAATTATTCAAGATTAGTCAACAATTATGTAGAACGTTGTAGCAACAGCAAACAATAGCTAAACATCCGCTCTATAATTCTTCTGTCACTGTCTTTAACCTCTTGCGCTGGAATGACGTTGCTGCGTTTTTTGTCCCAAAGTTGCAACATTCTCTCGGTTTTGTGTATATTCAAGTATAACCCAGGCAAAACAAATAATAAATTTATTACTTCTCAGTCATTTATATCCAGTGGTCGGTCATACCGACCGAGATCAAGAGATAAAAGAAAGCGACGATTTTATTGTACACGGTTCGGGTCACTCGTTAAGGTCCGCGGACCAGTTGCCAGCGCAGTGGGTTAAAAATCCGAAAACTTCAACACAACGGAACTTGCGAAAAGAAAGGGAACGAGGAAACGACGATTAGACGGGTTTCATCGCGTTGTCTGCACGGTGGACGCGGATCGCGGAGCGGTTTGCAGCCGGGAACCGATTCTAATGCGGGCCGGTTCTCGCATGGGCGAGAACGTGCTTTCACTCTCGAGCGAGCCACGCCGCGGCGTCGATTATTATGCAACCGGAGTCGCGGCCATTATTTCAGGCTCGCTTATGAACGACATCCTCCAAGGTTAATCGAGTCAATCGTTCGCCTCGATGCCAGTTACTCGTGTCTGATAAAGGATTAAGTGTCGCTTAAACGGGCCCCGGGAACACCGGTTACGGTTGTTGCGCCGATGCGGAGCACGTGTCGCGACAGACGTTGTTTCAGCTACCGTTTTTCGTTTATTGGTACGTCGATGGTGGACGAGATAATCCAGAAATCGACGGGGGGAAAGGGGATTTTATACGAGCGTTACTTGCAACCTCTCGAAATGATGGAAGTTAACTGACGAAGGGGATATTTCACTTGCAATTCTTTCTGCAACTCTTCGGCCAATCAACGATCGAGAAATATTGAGTCCTCCATTTTCGTTTGCAGTTTCAATAGAAATGTGATTGATACGAAGTTTTGACGATTAATGTTATTAATTTAATTGTATCGTACTTAAATAACTACGAGTAGACTAAGTTAATCTAGGAAAAGATCTTGGATAAAAAATACGAATAGTCATTTATTTATTTATTCTGTAACGTGAAATTTATAAAAAGTAAATTGAGATACGGTAAATTGCAAAATAAAATGCGTAAAATATACATAATTACAAGGGTTGATTTTCATGTGTGATTAAATGTAACAAAGGGTAGCTCTCGTAATTATTGTTATATAACATAATGTATACACAGATATACATCCATACGTACATATATCATATACACACAAACTGTTGATCCTCGTCTACAAACATATAATTTGAATCATCGTAGGAACACGATGAAAGAGAAAAGTCGAGTATTATATATCACTTACAGTTACGCGTGCGGTTTAGGCGCGCATAATGATCGCCGTAGCACCTGTGGCAACTCGCGCGGAATATTTCAGTCGACATGATTTGCGTAAAGCGACCGCAAATACGGATATTTCGGTGGGTTGACTCATCCCGAGCTTCGTAACTCTATTTAAAACCGCCGAACGTCGCGCATGTATCGAATCCCGGTATTTACCTTAGTCTCCCGATAATTTCCCCGAGATTTAAACCGTCTCACGCTGCCAAGACTCGCTCTTCGTGTCATTAAATATTGTCTGCGGACAGTGTGTTGCCGCTACTTTCACCCGGGGGACTTCGTCGCGTACGTACAACGCCGTAATAACATCAACAGTCTTGTATTTAAACTGAGAATAATCGAAATCGCTTGCTAAACTAAGATTCTTACGGTAAAGTTAAACGTCTTTTCACTTTTCAATAACCGATCGAACGTTGATCGACCGGTGGAAACTGTTACGGTGAAAAGATCTCAGAATTTTTCTTCGTGGCTTTGATAAAAAAAAAAAAAAAAAAAAAAAGAAAGAAATAAAGTCGAGTGGAATTTATCCAAGATCGTAAATTTCGATTGTCTCTTCTGTTGAGCAACCTGTTACCCCTTCAACAAACCAACCAGTCTCTCAATTCGTAGTCGCGTTAATCTTTACGCCCGTATGAAATACGTCAGCAGCGAGGCGAAAAACGCAAAACGAAGTTGGTAAACGGGCAAAAGAGCTCGGCTTCATGTTGATACACCCTATATCATCGCGGAACTTTCCTCGGAACGTTTCCCTCGTAAATTGACAGAGTTAACAAGCCAGACACTAGTAAAGACCGGCGCACGACGGTGTGTATTTACGTGTACGTGTACGCGCGTGTGTGTACGTTTTATCTCGTTTCATGGAAACGTGGCAATAAGGAAGCGCGAGATTTCACAAACCGTAGAAAAAACGACGACAAGTGACTCACTGATTAGACACACGCCAACTAACTATCGAGAAATTCGTAACGCGTGGATCGCGATCGACGAGGGGGGTTCTTCGTCTTTTCACGAAGAATTAAAGGTCGCTGGCTTCCTCCGCCGATCTTCGTTCAGCCACGGAACTATCGTTGACCCACGCGTTGCGAGATAATTCCAAACGAGAACGAGAGACTCCCTTGTACTTGCTTGGAACTGGAATATTGTTGTTGTACTTATCCTAGAGTTCGTTACTAATTTATCGTGTCTCGTGTCGTAGGTGAGAGTCCTCGTAGCGGTTGAAATTTTAGTAACGGCCAAAGTTTGGATCTCTGTGTGTGTGTGTGAGAGAGAAAGAGAGAGAGATGTGTTGATAGATCTTGTAGCATCATTATATACTTCAGTATTAATACTAAATACTTTGTACTAAAGTATAATACTATATACTTTAATACTTTACTAATATAATTGGTAATTATAAAATAATTATAAATTAGTAATGTAATTTATACTAAAGTATAATGCTATGTACTTTAATACTTTACTAATATAATTGGTAATTATAAAATAATTATAAATTAGTAATATAATTTATACTAAAGTATAATATAATGAAGTATAATACTATAAAGTATAATATTATATTATACTTTAGTATAATATAATAAAGTATAATACTATACTTTACTAATATAATTAGTAATTATAAAATAATTATAAATTAGTAATGTAATTTATACTAAAGTATAATACTATATACTTTAATACTGTACTAACATAATTTATACTAAAGTATAATACTTTAATACTGTACTAACATAATTTATATTAAAGTATAATACTATACTGTACTAATATAATTTATACTAAAGTATAATACTATACTGTACTAATATAATTTATACTAAAGTATAATACTATATACTTTAGTATAATAGATTTTTGGTTTGTGAAAATCCGTGTTTTTATAAATATACATATTTTCAGAAATATGAAAAACCCCAGACAGGATGTCATCGTGCTCAATGTAAATATGAAACTCGTACTTGAAAATTCGATGTTTGCATTCTATGCAGTGTTGCACATTTATTTTCAAATTTGCCACGAGTAAAAATTTACAGTTTAGTTGTTACAGCTTGAAGTGATATAGGGAACATGTGTATCGTTACATAATGTAGACAAAAAATAGTTACGTACCAGCACTATAAGGAATATTCAATTAGAGAAGAACAACCCTCAGTGCTTTGTCCCATTGGTACAACAAAGAACATCTTTGTTCGCCTAATGCAGCGCGTAATTGATTCTATCGATGATCCGCGAAGCTTGGATTAATTTAAAATTCGATCGTACACTCTGACAAAGATACTCACTCTGTAGCAGCCAATTTTCTACAAAACTACTTTGAATCACCCATAGTATTTCCCATCTTTTACTTCCACTCTATTTCCAACACTTTGTAGACACACTTGATCTTGAACACACGTTAGAAAACTTTCAGTTTCTTTTATTTTTAACATTATAAACATTTTGGAACGTCGAACACGTGTCAAGAAGCTTCTGAAACTTCTGAAGCCTCGATCTTTTTTACAATGTTCAATTTTCTAGAAAACCTCGAATCCCTTGGTTATTTTCTGTCTTTCGTTTCACTATATTTCCAACACTTTGCAAATATTTCTAACCATTTCTAACATATGTCCGACTGATGTTCACGATTTCCTACAATTTTCCAGTAACCCTCGAATCTGATATTTCCTAACTATCCTATTTTTAATAGATTTCGCAGACACTCCTAACCTTGAACATGTCAGAAAGCTCCTGTAGCTTCCAAAGCATAGATCGCCTCGATTTTGATAACATTCTATACGAGTTTCAATTTTATAGTAACCCTCGAGTTATATAGTAATTATCTGATATTCCCACCCATATTTTTAACTCTGGGTAGATACTCCCAGGCTTGAACGTATGTCAGAAATCTCCTGAAACTCAACTTTTCACCATTTTCTGCGTCTTTCAATTTTCTAGAAAACCCTCGAATCACATCTGGCATTTCCTTCCAACTCCCACTCTGTTACCAAAACAATCCGAAGCGCGTCACAATACGGACAACGTCTAATAACGAGCTACTTCTGATCCGCAGCAAAGGCCAGTTCGCGTCTCGATATAACGGCGACTGACGTCAGGAGCCCGCTGCAACAGCAACAGCGTCAGCGTCAGCGTCAGCATCAGCATCAGCAGGAGGCATCGTCGCCTACCATGTCGACCCTCGTCTGTTGCGAGCCGGTCTCGGCCACGCGTTCACGGGACAACCTGAAGCTGGTGCTGAACCGAAGCCTGAGCGAGCCAGGGCCGCCAGCCAGCGCATCCACGTTCTTACCGTCGTCGCTGGCGTCCACGGTGACGCCCAGCTCGTCGACGAGCAGCGGCGTCGACAGCTGCACGGCCAGCGATGGCACCGAGTGCAGCTTGAACGCCAGCGGGACCAGCATCAGCGGCTGTAGCAGCAGCTCGAGCAGCGGCACCGACTGCGATCCACCGTTGTCCGACGTACACCGTCACTACCACCATCTTCATCATCATCACCATTTCCATCAGCATCAGCTGTCCACGTCGAAACGTTGCAAGCTGGAGACGGTCAGCCTTCCGGCGAGTCCCTGCTCGGAGAACAACACGCTGCAGAGACAGCTGGTGCTTCAGAGGACGAGAACGATAACCGCGGACGAGCTGGCGGATCGTCTGCTCGGTGGACGGGAGCAGCCTAACGGTGGTCCCGTGTTGCTCGATTGTCGGCCGTTCATACTGTACAACGTGAACCACGTGCGGGGAGCGATCAACGTGAACTGCTCGGACCGATTCAACCGGAGGCGGCTGCAACTGGGGAAAGCGAGCCTGGCCGATTTGGCGAACACCAGGGAGGGCAAGGAACTGCTGCGCAGAAGGCACTATCGCGAGGTGGTCGTCTACGACGATTGCACCGACGACGTGGACCGGCTACCCGTTCAGCATCCCCTGTTCCTCGTGCTCGTTGCGCTCCTGGAGGACAACAGGGAGCCGGCGCTTCTTTTGGGTGAGTTTTTTTTTTTTTTTTTTTTTCCTTTCCGATATCTTTGCTTCTTTCGTCGGCGATCTTTTGGCCGTTTGTTAACGTTTGGACGAATGATTTGAGTATTGGCGGGAGCGCTGCGCTTTGAATGCGATTTGACGATTGCAATGTCTTTGGTACTTGAAAATTAAATGAACAAAAAATGCTTCATAAAAATCTGTAATATTTATGTATAAGAATTTTATACAAATCGGTATGTATTTACTTTTAATCGCGCTGCTTGATAACAGTGATCGATTTATTACGATTTATCGTTTTTTATTTCATCGAAAAAATAGGACGAACGAGCGAATGTATGTATATTCGGAATACATATTTTTCTTTAAATGGTTATTCGAATCGATTTAATGAAAGGATCTTTTCAAAATGGATAACTTCCATGAAATACATAAACGATTAATTGTGAATCGTTGACGAAATATAAACTACTCGTTATTAATTATTTATTTTAATCGCGCTTGTGTTATTGGCAGAAGAATCAGACCGACTTTGACGAAATTTGGCATAAGTGTAGTTTTCAAAGGAATATTGATCCTTATTTTTCTTCTGTATCGGCAATCTTCTATGTTTAAGGGGTGAAAACTACCCTCGAAGCTTTTGTTAAATATCTCGGAAATTATTCTGCGTAAATTAAGGAAATTCGATAACGTCTTTTAACGACGTGTTCAATGGTGTACAATGGTTTGTTTAAACGATATATTTAAAAAAATCATACATTTTTTTATAAATTTTCCTAGCAAAGCCGAAGCTTCTCGTTTATAACATTTAGCTTCGACTTCGACACGTTTTGTAATCTCTGTGGTGATTAAAAAATAATGCGTCGCCGCTGTTATATTTGTTGTTCATGTAAGACCACATGCGAGCGGCTGAGACTTTCTGAAATAACGATGATGCGACCCGCGGCGAAAGTCGCTTCTGCGCGCAGAACTCGCGAAGAACTTTATCTGCGTTAACCGCGTTTCAAACAATTTACGATTCTCGTTATGTAAATACGTGCCCTTCCCACCTTGCTTGTCGTTCGTATTTTATAAATTGTCGCCATTGTTGCGTAAAAATTCCTGCAGAACGCCACTCAGCAAGCGTTTACATTTGTATAAATTTCTCGCCTCACGGAGGAGGAGCATGAAACAGCCTCGAGATAATCTCGGCGTGTTAGATAAGATAAAGTGAAGCACTCGGCTTAACCCATTGAGGGGCGGAACGATCGTTCGCAGTGGCGAGTTGCTGCGAGCACTTCGATTTCCTTTTGGATTTCACAAAATCGTAGAGTTCTTTTGTTTGAGGATCTTTCGATAATTTCGTATCAAATGAAACAGAATAAAGTGTTCGATTTAACTCGTCTAGAAAAGAAAAGAAAATAATTTATGACTTGTGGATAGTTTCAAAAATTTCGCAAAAACATGGGGGAACGTTTCAATTAATGTCAACGATATTACTTCAGTTTCATTATACAAATTCTAGATACAATGATGAATATTAAGTAAATGCGGTTTCCTTTTACACGATCTCGTTTCTCCTCGCAAAAAAATAACAAAACCTGAAACGACGAACGAAATTACTTTTCGTCCAGCGCCAACAATCGAAAGTAGAATTCGACAGTTTGAAATTGAAGAACTGGAAAAAATTTCGAATGAGATAAATTAAAGGAAAAATGGTTGGATTCTCTCTCGTCAGGTGCGAATCGAACGGGGAAAACTGAATGAACAATGTTGAGGAAACGTGGGTGGGAAGATTGCGTTATCGATGAGTGGCTCGTGCTCCTCTCTGTCGAGTAACAGTACTCTCCGTACTCCACTAAACGCGTTTTCTCGCCTCGTTCCGTCCAGATACTTGCCGATACGTGCTCGTTTTACGTAATGTGGCTACCGGTGTGTTGTACGTGCGTCAACCGATCCATTCGAGCATTCCGCTTTGATTCTGTCGTTGAACCTCCTTTCTCAATTGCCATCCGTCTCTCGTTTCTCTCTCTTTCTCCGTTTTCTTTCAAATTTAATTTAATTTACTCTTTCAAGCGGTGTCCCTGCGGCAGCAAATTTCCTATGTTTACTCTTTCAAGGGGCACTCTTTTTTATTCATAAATTTCGTTGCAGAATTCTGCACGAGGAAACATAGTTCAAAACATAGTTTAAATTCTCTGAGATAGCAATTATTATTGCTATCTGCTGTGAGTTTTTGTTTTAACCCATTTGCGCTGGCAACTGATTGCGGACCTTAACGAGTGACCCGGACCGTGTACAATGAGATCGTCGCTTTCTTTTGCTTTCGAACTCGTCGGTATGACATCACTGGATAAAAATGATTAAGAAGCAATGACCTTATCATTTTGTTTTGCCTGGGTTACATTTAAATATAAGAAAGCTGAGAAAATGTTGCGATTTGAAAAAAAAAAAATTCTCGACGTGGCACGTCATTCCAGCGTAAGAATTTAAAGAAATAAAATTGCACGGAGTGATATGGAGAAGTTTGGAAACTATCCAAAGTCCAATTTTCTATCTTTAACAATTTTAAAAGCCGTGAATTTACAAAAAAAAAAAAATCTCAGTCCCAGCAATTATTAAGAGATTCTCTCTGTAACATGTGACAAGTAAGACACTGTTCAATTGCGTTCTTAAAAATCAAAATTCACGGCCTACTGGATACTTGAGAAATTCTCGTCTGTAATTAATCTCAACACGTGAAAGAATTTTCCACCATTTCTTTTCTTTTTTTTCTTTTTTAATCGTATTTCCAAAATCACCACCAAATATTTAAGAAGATATTAACCATTGAACACTTATCTCTGCTCGTAGAAACGCATCTTCTTTCAATAACCTCGTACGATAAATTCTGTCCGCGTCCAGCTCGGACAGAAGAACTCTGTTTCAATGGTTAGTAACAATGGTTTTATTATTCAACTCTCCTCGTAATCTCCCGATTTTGCCCCGAAGCTCTTGGATCTCTCTAAATCGAACTGAATTGAATCGATCGAACGGTAAATCCGCGCGCCAGGAATTGGTCAATCAATCGGAGATTGATAACTCGCTTGTACTTTTCCATCTCTTGCGTTCGCGTCGCGAGCCCAAGAATCCATCCGTCCCGATAAGAAGCGACTAGTAGTAGCACGCGGCTAGAACGACGCAGAATCGCGTCGCCGAGCATGATCGAGCGCGTTACCACCGCGTACAGCGCGGTAAATAGCCGACGTTTCAACGGAATTGCATCGGGATCACGTGCGTCAGTGGTCTCTCGCGTCATGAATTGAAGCTTCCAGCTCGCGGCGAATTTTTCCGCTGTTAGTTTCATTTCTATTCGCGTGCACCGTTGGCTTGGCTGCGTCAAGCCCCGGAAATTTTCTGCCGAGCGTCCGGCACATGCGCTTTCGCCGCTCTCGATCAGACGCAATATACTTCGTGCACGCACGAAGGAAAGTGGAATTTCCTGCGAAGCGATATCCTCGATTTCCGACATGCGTCAGAGACTTTCGACGAAGCACATTTTTCACACGTGTGTGATTTTTTCCTTTCTTTCTCACGCGTGACGCCTCGGCGACTTTTGAAAGTGCCACGCGCGCGATGGAAATGTTTTCGACTGTACGTCTTGCTTGGTACTGCTCGAGATCTGTCGAAACGTCAAGGAAAGTATCGCGGACAATTGTAATTTGTCAATTGATTAATCGTAGTTGGCGGAAATTTCAGAAAATAGAAAATTTAAACCAGAGGGAAAGACTGGATTGGTTGTTGAAAATTGACGAGTAATTGTCTTTATCCTTCTTCATCTAATTCGAATATATAGTTAAGTTCTTCTTTTTTTTTATATTAAACGTACTTGTAATTTTTCACATTTCTTTTCTTGACGATACTTTTGCCTATTTTAGATAGTATCAGGGGTCAACCTGTATTAAACGCTTGAAAATCGCATGTAACAAATTATAACATTATATTGCTATAAATGATTGTAAAGGAATCGTTTCGATCGTTCAACGGATTGAAGATCATTCTGCAATAGTGGACTTAATGCGTGACGGATTCATTCAGTTTCGAGGAAGAGTGAATGAATTCACCTTCTTCAATGAACCTCGTTTCTTTCAAATTGAAACGTGGCAAACGTTCCGCGAAGTAAATTGTTCGAACGGAGAGTCAAAAATACACGCGGAACTAACACCGACAGTAAAAATTCACTAAACTCGCGAGCAGAACAGATTTTTATGATTCCATCTACTTCGCTATTGACTTTGCAAACAAACGCTTGCGAGTGTTTTAGCATCCAGTCTTTTAAACTCTTAACGAGACGAACATGGGCACTGACGATATAATGGGCCCTCAACTGTTTCTTTATTTTAGCCATAGAATTTGTAATAAATTTTAACCATTAGGCAGAAGATTAATTTTTGTATTACGAGTAATACTTTTACAATTACATTTCATCGTTATCGTGTAGTGAATAGAAATTGGACATAAACTTTCGCTATTAATAATTAAGCGTACACAGAATAATTTCTTACACTCCATTTCTCGTGTCTTCTATTTCTGTTTCGACACAGGTGATTCTAAAAATAGAGAATATTTTACAAATACCCTCAGGATATTTAACTCATTCGTGCCAATACTCGCACGAATTTATTACGGCGTATAAATTGCACGAAAATTGAAAAGCAATCTGTATCGATCAATTTTATACAATCTTTCATGTTAATTATTAATTATTAATAAGATAGCTTTAAATCTAAGATAGCTTTAAATGAAATTAAAAGTAGCTTCAAACTTCGTCTTAAAATCACTCTCGCGTTTAAGCTGTTGATTGAAAATTATTTACCATTCAAGTACTATGGATTTTGTTAATATTTTACTTAAATACATCATCATCTTTGAAGATGTCGGATCAGTCGTAATTTAAAGAATTAAACAAGTTCAAACAACCAAATAAATTCGCCAAATTTCAAAATCTAAAGTATTAAAAAAAAAGAAAGAAAGAAAGAAAGAAATTCATCATCTGAAATGTTCCGCAAAAAGTAAGAGAAACAACGAACAACAGAGTCGCGCGAAAGTTAGCGGAGGGGACCAGTTGTTGCAGTCAAAATTTTGCAACTTTGCGAGTTTAGACAATCAAGTAAATTCGCCAAATTTCAAAATCTAAAATATCTAAAAAAGAAAGAAAGAAATTCATTGTCTGAAACGTTCCGCAAAAAGTAAGAGGAACAACAGAGTCGCGTGAAAATTAGCTGGGGGGACCAGCTGTTGCAGTCGAAATTTTGCAACTTTACAAGTTCAGACAATCAAGTAAATTCGCCAAATTTCGAAATCTAAAATATCTAAAAAAAGAAAAAAAAGAAAGAAAGAAAGGAAGAAAGAAATTCATCGTCTGAAACGTTCCGCAAAAAGTAGGAGGAACAACGAACAACAGAGTCGCGCGAAAGTTAACTGGGGGGACCAGCTGTTGCAGTCGAAATTTTGCAACTTTACAAGTTCAAACAATCAAGTAAATTCGCCAAATTTCGAAATCTAAAATATCTAAAAAAAAAAGAAAAAAGAAAGAAAGAAATTCATCGTCTGAAACGTTCCGCAAAAAGTAGGAGGAACAACGAACAACAGAGTCGCGCGAAAGTCAACTGGGGGGATCAGCTGTTGCAATCGGAATTTTGCAACTTCATCGATGTAACACATCGATGTGCCACAGGTGAGGAGGTGAGGAGGCGCAGCGCGAAGACTGATCCTCCTCTACGTGGAAAAATTTCCACAAACGAAGTTGAGGAAAGTTGTTGAGGACTGGTTGTGGGTGGCTGGGATTCGTGGTCGGAACGTTTTGGCAAACGAAATCAGGAACGGGTGCCCGGTGGCATAGTGTAGTGCGCAAATTCTGGCCGACTATTCGCGGCGTCATCTCCGTCGTGAGTCATTCCTATGAATAGATCCCCACCTTTTGCCACGCGGCTCGTGTGTATCGCCGTGTGTCGTGTGTATTCGACCCGTTCGTCGTCTTCTCTCTCTCTCTCTCTCTCTCTCTCTCTCTCTCTCTCTCTCTCTGTCTCTCTCTAGCTCTCTGTTGCTCGCTCGTCGGCAACAGAGTTGCGAGTTTTTCACCTTCGACGCTGTCTTCTTTCTCAGAATTCTCCCCGGGGAACGAAACTCGGTGAATCAATTAATCTAATTAATTTACTCCTGATGAAAACCTCATCAGGTTTGACTTGATCTTCGTTCGTTTGTGTAACGTGTAACGGAGGACACGAGCAAAAAAGTGAGCAAGATATAAAATAATACTCGATAATCGGCGAGTTATCGTCGAGCCATTGAGCGTCGTAATAATTAATTTGGATTCAGATTCCCTGATTTTCGAATGTTTAATTTAATCAGTTGCACGTGATACAGATCGTGACGCAACGATAATGACGCTTGAAGATTAAGAAACGGGAGATAGAGTGAGTAGAAGTGAACAGTGAATCACGGTAGTTACGACAAATAACCAAGAGCAATTCAAAAGTCCAAGCAGGCTATTCTTATAAGAGAGAGGCAGATAGAAAGTAGACTGGGAGAATAAGAATAAGAGAGGAAGAAAAAAAAATAAGAGAATAAGGAAGAACAAAATAAATAAATAAATAGAAGGAGGAAAGGAAGAAAGATAGTCCAAGGTTACAAAAGTTACCAATAATTAGAATTAAGAATAATCTTTAACCTGGAATTCACTAACTTTCGACTTTACTAATGAGCTCAAACGTACGAAATATTCCGTGGCCCTGAATCGATCATTCTTCGATCAACGATGATCTTCAGTCGTGGCAATCGTTTTCGAAAACATTTCACTTAGTCACTGTCGATATTTTCGGAGCGTTTTTTAGTCGCTCGTCATCCTGGAGCAGCGTCTTTTCTCCACCCACGAGTGGAATTTTCAAAGTTTCGTTGAATGAAAGGAAGAGAAATGAAAAGAAGTGTTCGAGAACTCGTGTCAACGTTTTATGAACATATCAATTTTACGTGTAATGCGTAATTAAATATATGATGAGCTCATATAATATTGCATAAATTATCCTTAAATTTCCAAAAATTCCTGTTTTTCCTCTTTCATTTATAATAGTTTGTGAGATTAATCCAAATTTTAGTAAAATTAGAATATAATTCTGGATGTCCAAAAAATCAAAATAAATGCTGATATATAAAATTGGATCTCCGACTCCTATTGGATCAACAAAAGATGTATTGAAATTACGACCAAATAATAATACTGTTATGTAAAACGTTTCATTAACGAGATCGCGATTGTATCGATCGAAGTTTGAAAATATCTAAACAGTCAATTATTGCATCAATTATTGCAGTGACTTTTGACGTTTCGTGAAACTACGTTTAATATTTATTACCCGCTTTTCCTTTTTAAATGATCATTCATATCTCGCTGCCACGTAAATTTTCAAAGTAATTCAAAATTAAAAAAGAAAAAAACAAAAACAGAATTGTCTCTCAGTGAAATTTCAAAGTGTTCATGCACAAAACGCGTGAAAAAAGCGTAAAAACGGAAAATCCCGAAAGATAGTTTGTACGGCAATTTCATACGAAATGGAATTATTTATCTCGAACAGACACACCGTGCAAATATCGATTTAAAAAAAAAAGAATGGCTGATAATTTAATAGCTAGCGTCACACAGGCAAATGGAAACTTCAACTATGACTCGTTTGCATTTTTACGAGTGCCCGTTGGGTTTCAACGATTGTAGAAAAGCGGCGAATCGTTTATCAACTCGCGACATCGGAATAAGTGTACAAGTGTCAAAGGCCGTTTTTCAACAAACGTCGAGAGAGCGTTTCTCTTGTCGGTGTTTCTCTCGGGGCTCTCGTGGAACGAATGTTTGCGCATTAGAGCCGGGAATGCATACGCGGTATGTCGAACGTGAAAGAAACGCGCAGCCTTAGGATTATGAAAAACCGCGTGACTCATGCGCCTCGCGGCCGGCCTTCTGCTTTCGACTTCCTTGCGTGGTAGCCGATCGCGAGGCTCGTTTCCCGTTCGAACGACTATCGACCGGCCTCGCCGCTCCAGATATCGACGATCCGACTTGAAACTGTATCACCGGCCACAGGGATTTCCGTGGAAAACTCATTTGTCGTTCTAGCGAAAATAAATAAAACTTCTCGTTCTCTTTTCTGTTTTTTTTTTTTTTTTTTTTCTCCTTTCAATTCTTCGTCGTGTAATTTACGTAGCTATCGCTTCTCGAGCCTTCGCTGAGTCTTTGACATTTGCCGTTCCGGATTGATTACTATTGGCTTTGTTACATTGATTTCAAGTGAAAGTTCGTCGTGTTTACTTTTTTTCTACTTCTAAAGTATTTCCAAGATCAATGATTCGAGGCAACGTTGATACAATGATTAGAGCCTCCGATTAAAAGGATTATAATTACCCTGAGAAACGGTAGTTACAGGAATATTTCTTCGCCTTGTAAGAATATTGAAATGATACGGGAAGCTAGCGTTCGTTGAGAAAAGGAGTCGTCGCAGATTAAGCTTCATCCCCCCCGTCAACAGGAATGACTGATCGATAATACTACAGCCCCGCGAAATATCCAATACGAGCTGTAAATGGTGAACGGCATAACACGCTTTAATGGGAAATTTAAGCGGCGGACGAAGAAGAGGGCAACGGTGGGCTACGACGGCGAGCATGTTGGACCATATGCTGCTACGGATTAGGAACACATATTACACGCGAAGTGTTGCTACGAACTGCTGGAAATGGCTTAATTACTATTATTATCGGGATAATAATACGAGCGCAGGAATCTCGACACCTGGAATCTAACGTTCCCATGGCGCCGAGTAATCGGTCGGTTTAAGCAACCGTTACGATAATTCTCCCTGAACGTTCCAATGATATTTTAATTACCTTGTTCCATCCTCGAGTGGCACCGATGATTTATAGTTGTGTCGTGCAGGGATTACCTGTCTCATGAATCAGCTAGACGTCCAGATGATTTAACTGATGGAACAGTTATTTTCTTCGAATCGAACTTGAAGAAACTCGACTCTGTTTTTTAGTCTTCGGAATTGTTTGTGTTCAAAGTAGATGTGCGCAGCTGCGTCGTGCGACGCGCATTTTGGAAGCAAAAGGAGAAAATCGAACGATAATTAAAAGAAAACAAGATAGTTCTATTTTTTCATCCAAGAATCGAATTTCATCAGCAGGTTTTTCGATCATCAGATCGCGAGGTGATATATGTATGTAGGTAATATAAGTCTCGAAGGCGAAACTGTAACTTTTCGGACGATGCTCCGCTGTCGCGTGTTTGTATCTCGAAGCCAAACTGATAGCGTTACCCGATAATCGCTCGTTAGTTGCCAGCGGAAAGTTGTCCGGTTATTCGTTATTCTAATTACGCACATAATAAATTACATGCAAAACTATCTATCAACGCTCCTTTGCGTTTCGTTGGTCGTACGCCGCCTCACCGCTCATACTCATCGATCGGCCGTAATTTCTCCGACACGTACGCGCCCACAACACGAAATGTCCACCGTGAGAGTGTATAAAGTCGCCGCGTGGATGTAACCCCCCCGTGTGATGGTGGTAATTTCTGGGAAACGCGTCCACGAACGCGATCATTAGGCTGCCACTTTCGTAATACGAATCCCGAACTCATACGGTCGTGCAAGTTGCCCCGGATAATCAGATACGCTATCTTTGCGTTAATTAAATCACTTTTTCGTTTGAGTCGAGCCAGGTATTCGCAGTCGGACGTGCCGTGCCGTACTCTTTTGTCGGTAGATGAATCACGAACGACCCACAGCTTCCGGACGGCTGGCGTAAACTGTTCCCGATGATATTTGAACGCGGATTTGAGCGGGTGCATGGTCTTGGGAGCGATGGCAAATAAATTAGGGAAAGGAGGTTGATCCGGTGTGTGTCATCCGTTAGCGCCTTTTCAACCTCGATGTGTTCGTTCGATGTTCGATCATAAACGGATAACCCATAAAAGTACTCGGTTCGTATACCACATATACAGCTCGATGTATGCGAGGGTCGCGGGTGTTCGGTGCAGGTGCGAGATATAACAATAGAGGCTCGCTGGCGGGAGGAGACGCTTATGAAAATTACGACATTATCTAGATCGGGACACGAGGGATCGGGCAACGTTGCTGCACGGTTGAATGAATTGCCACGTGCCCTTGTAATCATTTTAGAAGGCACGTTTATCTCTTCATGTACGTCCGTTATAATGCTGCGATGAACGTTCTTTGTAGTATTAATAAATGGTTCTATTTTCTTTATCAATAATCGCCTACGAAAAATCGACTTTCCTAGCAAGGGGATTGACACACAACGCAAAGAAGGGGCACTTGTTTCCTTAAACAAGCTGAATTTTAAAAGATTCTTCGGGGGTGAAATCGTGCGAAAATTTCCACCGATACGTCCTCGATTCGCGATCGACGAGAGACGCTTAACCTAAGACTAAGATTAAAAACTGATAATGTTTTACAAGGGGGTTTTATAACGCCGGTGATCCGGATTATTAGATGCGCGACAGGCTAAAGAAAGGCACAAATTGTGCCACTCGAGAATGTTAATACGGTGTCACGCCGTCGACCTTAATCTTAAAACGATGTCACCGACGAAGCGTTCGTATGTGCATTCCGCTTAGCAGCCCTCAAGACGTTTAAAAATGCAGATCGTAGCGCGTGCTATGACCTAAGAACGTCGCTAGTCAGCTGAATTTTAAGGAGGCGAACATCTTATCTTGTGCACGAGATAGTGGCTCATTAGCGATCCTTCTAATGTCTTACATCGAGCTCTTACATTCGTGGCATGTAACCTACCGATTCTTACGGCGTTCGATAATGAAATCGAAGGTCGGTTCGAAGGTACGCCGATGCATCCAATGTTCTCTCATCATTCTGTTTTGGTTGCCACAAAATAATCGCGATTGGCCTGTGCGTGCGCGACACGACTCGTGCGTCACATTTATTATTATTACAAGCTCACATTATTATTATTAAATTTTAGAATATTGAATTAAATTACCGAATCGAATGTATCGTGCAATATTTGAAACAGAAATTACAGTTCCCTTTTTGATCTTGGTTTCTCGTTAACGAATTTCTCAGTTAACCGAGGATCGATTTGATTCAATTACTCGATTCGACTGTGAACGTCGAATTATCCTTTGTTCTTTAGAAACGGGAACATTCCTGCCCCTTTGTTAGATTAATTCCAATCAAGATCTCCCGGAAATGTCAACAGCAACGTGTTTATTTCATTTTCCACGTCGCTGTCGGAAAGTAGACACGATCTTCAGGTGAAACGGATTAAGCTGCTCAGGCTTGGAAACTCCTGCCTCTGTTTCGTTCATACGTGTACGCAACCTGGTTAATTTCGTTACGGGAGCCGTTGTCTCTGAAAATATTTTCTTGCGCGCGTGAGATTGTTTCCTTTACAAGTATACGCCTCTCTGCCGTGGCTTGTATATCCTATTTCGCGGTAATCCTTTCGAACGGTTTGTTCTGTAAAGTTCTTGTCCCCAACCTCGTTCGCTGAATGCGCGTCTACCCCTTGAGAGATCGCGAAGTTGTAACGATGTACGCAACCGTCAAACCTGTTACGCGACAACTTTTCTCTGTTATTTCCGAAACATGCTGTTTTCAAGTAGAATCGTAAACTAGTCTAGCGATTTTCGAAATCGTCTAGTAGCCAATTAAAATTTCGTATCGTATGGCTTATTATGATCGGAAGAGTAAGAGTATATTGTACAATATCTTACAGTAACGTGGCACGATGATAAGAAAATCATTTATTGCGTTCGATATTTTTTACATGTATTCTATGGTTTTTTACATTTGTACGTCTTTTGCACCCTTAAATAAATATCGTTGCACGCGTTCGCTAACCTCTTTGCATTCTCCTCGAGCGATCTCTGACAGAGAGGAATATCCATTGTACGGTGACGGAGGCGCATAGAGTTGAAGTGGGTTTAACGTCGATAGCGAGTCGTACAAAGTCGCTGGTCGTTATCCCGGTTTTTGCGGCAACAGAAATGAGGCGTCAAATGACTAAGGCTTGCCTGTGTCTGGACCAGACTTCGCCCATTTGTTGCAGAGTTTCTTTCTGACGTCCAATTGAGTTTGTGGTTTAACTCGTTGAGCTTTGCGAACGCATCTGTGTGTGGTGGCTGTTCGCTTCCGCTTAAATCGACCAGCACAACCGGCCTCCTGGGCCAACTCTCTCTCTCTCTCTCTCCCTCTCTCTACGCAAAAACAAAACGGAACGAAACGAAAAGGAAAGAGAGCAGGCCTCGTGCTACTTTGTCGCATTTTTCTCGTCGATCGCATACGCTAACTAGGTGTGTATGATTTATCTCGAAGGAACTTCTCCGAAAGAGGAAAAAGGACGACAAATCTTTTCACCCTCTCGTTCTTCTCGCATTCTATCTCGCAATCTAATTCCTCTCCTCCTTTTTCTCCTTCGCTCTTCTTTCGACCTAAATTTTTTATCTCGTTTCGCAATTTCTCTCGAACCTCTCGTTCCTCCACCGTCGAACGATCTTGCACTTGATAGTCGTTTTTCTCAGCTCGTTAAATAGCAATCGTTAGCGTCCGATCGACGAGAACAAGTCAAGCGCGAGATGCATATTAATAATAGAATAGAAGAGGCGGGTTACTTCCATCCCTGTCGGCCGATGTCGCCAAAGAGTCCGATACTTTTGTCCCGGCAGTTTCTTTTCAGACCTCATTACATTTCCCTCAAACGAGTGTTCCGATAAACACTCGACGAACAAATTGCTCGTCGTTAACAAACCCGGTCCCCGGGATAAATTATACGGCAAGGAGACGAGGATTCGACGAGCCGCGCGGGCACCGGAGGAACGCGACAAATTTGTCAATTTTAAATACGATTACGGATGCCTGGAATATTGCCTCCGCTGCGTTGCTAATGGTAGCTACAAGAGCGGTAGTTGCTGAGTAATTATTTTCACCAACTCCCGCGTTTCCTTCGCCCTCTTTACCGCTATTTTATCTCTTATTTCTCCCCCTCTTTCTTCCTACAATTTCATTATTTTTTTTCTGAGAGACTCGTCCAACTCTTCTTTCCCCGATCATGTTTCTTTCCTCTCGGTCGTTCTTCAGCATTTTGAAGGTTGAAGGCCAATCAACAAGAAATCTCTACATCGTTTCTATCAACGTCAGAAATTTTAGGAACAATTAACAATTATTTAGTAACATTCTTAAATATGAAATTCAGTACGAATAAGTACATTCTTCTTCGAGCATTCCCTCGTATCTCGTGTCACTCGAAATCCAGTCGCAATTGGACGAAACGTGAGAAACATTTTGCCAGCCGTGGAAAGTTAAAGAATCTTTCATTGTTACATTTGTCTCACGTCTGCTGCGAATGATGATTAATCGCCGATGAATACACAGTGGATTACTCGGTAAATGTATACGTTTCTTATTAAATTAGGGGGCTCGTTCGAGGCTGAGTACACGAGATAAGTTAAATGTTTGTCGGGGGTCATACGCGCGTTACCGCGGTCCATCTTCTTCGCCGGAACGCATTTTCCTGACACGCGCGGATCCATTAATAACCCTGATTTATGTGAGAATCCCGCGTTATACGACACACGTTAGAATTGCCATCCACTAAGAATTGACAGTTGCCTCTTCGGCTATCTCGGCGATAACTTTCACCGTGTAAATTAACGAATCGGGGCTTGCGGTTGTAGTACTTTGGAGCCATCTCGTCTACAAATTCGCCGTCGCGTCGGCGAGATTTGACTAGTTCCGACTTTCGACCCGGATTCCCCCGCTCCTCCCCTTCGGGAACGATCCTTCTTAATCGCGGAGCTCGATATTCGCTCCGAAAGTTCGGCTAAGGAAAATGGAAAGTAACTTCTTGTAAGGAGGAGTAGTTCTTTGTTGGCTCAAGGTTAATTGACATTCATCGGCTTAAACTGTTAGAACGAGGTCAAACAGTTGTCGCACTTAAATTATTCCGATAGCGGGGCGAATAGCACAATGTTTAAAGTGGCAAGCATTTCGCCGAAATTTGTTTCGACCAAAGAGATTTTACTTGTCGTTGTCGAGCTTGTCTTGTTGAGCAGGGCTTCTCAAAGTGTAGGGTCGCGTAACTAAATTTGGTGGTCGTAGAAATTTTAGCAAAGTTAAAAAGAAATTAGCGTGAACATTTGATTGGCTTTGTCTTTAATACGTCTTTTATTGCCTTTAATAAAATTACATTTGTGTGTAAGAATTCGTAAGAATTGTTTTCGAATAAATTTTCTTTATGATTTGTCATCAGCAAGTGTTTCAATTCCTATTTTTTCTATACAAATGAAATATATTTTATTATGTAAACCCAGAGTCGCGTAAATGTTTACTCGGATAAAGGGGATCGCCAAGTGGAAAAGTTTGAGAAGCCCTGTCTCAGAGGATAATTCACATCGTACGTGGGACGATATTTTACATCTTTCGCGTTATTATTCATCCGTAACGGAGATCTGATAATGTAATTATCGATGGATTATCCCTCCTATACGATATCGTTGTAATTATAGCGGACGAGGGTCTAGGAGGCGAGACGAACGAGATTCTGTAAATAAATTCGAAGTATGCTCGACGAAACAGCACGAGACGAGATCCTCGTTTGTTTACAGTCGCTTGTTTCCGCTGTTTTGTCACGCTCCGCTTCGTACGCGCAGTTCCGAAAGCAGTTATTGCTGAAACTGTCGATGTCGAATAACGGCTGCATCTACGGATTTTAGTGGCACGGTCCTCTCTTCGAAAAAAGAAAAAAAAAAAAAAAAAAAACGAAAGTAACACGGTGAAACACGTTCGCTGGCGTTCCTTTCATTCGATCTCGCAGCGAGAAAGCGTACGCGAAATAAAACAGAGGCGGAGCTGGTGTCTCTACGTGTAATTTGGTAAAAATCCAGTGACGCGCGACGACGAACTGGATAGTCAGTTTGGGTCAGTTGAGTCTGCTCGGTGATCGATCGGAGCATTGTTGACAAGAAAGTTTACGGTCCGATTGTGACTTTCCTTCAGTGTCGAACATGAATCAATCGTTGAATTGGAAGAGCAGTTTCCTCGTTTGGATATTCCGGATCTCTATCACGTACGCCACCCTGTATCTAATATGCATCGTAATATGGATAATCTATTACCACGCATCGCTGTACATAATATGCGCTTGCAAGTAGCATTATCGAGAACGACGAGGAGAGAGAATGTTGAACGGTTGGTAAGTCGAACAGTTGCTCCGTTTTATTTCATCGTGAAACAATGTGACAACAGATTTCGTTCTGTCTAGTGAAACGGATTGTCGACGTTCGAGTATCGTCGTCAGGACGTCACCTGAAGAGCTTTCAGACCGAGCGAGTGCTCCGACTCGAGCGAGTAACGCGTTTCCCTTTTAAAGAGGCGATAATTTAGAGAAGAATGCGAATAAAGTCCTGTGTCTCGTACGCAAACATTGGTGTTCTGAATATTTCACAAATCATACCGTACCTGAAATATTACGCCGCGTATGGTTAAAAAAAAAAAAGAACGAGGAGAGAAAAAAAATGAGCAAATGTTTCATTCGCAACGGATGGTTGGGAAGAATGTTTCGAGTGCTTCTCAATTCCGGCGAGTATGCACGTATATGTACGTTCGTTGTTCATTATTTTCACGCAAAAAAAAAAAAAAAAGGAAAAAAAAAAGAAAAAAGCGAGGGGAGAAAACATAAATCCCACCTGTGTGTGCCCCTCGTGCACGGACGTGCATTTTGTGGATCGCGTGTTATCATCGTAGGTAAGCCGGCGCGTTTTCACGATGATTTCGATCATGTTTCATTCCCGATACCGGGAACGCCTGAGAAATTAATACGAGGCGACGTGCACCAGCACTTACATGCACACGCGTGCAACGGTGCGCTATTAACGTAGCGTTATCGAAACGATGATGAAACATCGGCTCCGACCTTACATTATCGCGAATCGGAAGCAGAAAAATTCTCGAGCCACGCTGGCAATGCTTCGGGTAACCTACTGCGACGCTCCAGTTGATTACACGGTAAATTATATCACGGTAAGAGCCGTAGGATTAAAGCGAAGTTCGAGACGAGGTGGAGAGGAGGTGGAGACTCGTTGCTTGAATTCTTTCTCACGTTCGTTCGACGCAACTTGGGGAACAAGTTCGTAAGCTCACCAGGGAATTAAAAAAGAAAAAAAAAAAAAGAAACGGGGAGGAGAAAAAGAAAGGAATCTAATCCGTTCACTTGAGGCGGCGGATTAGATTCAGATTTAAGTCACGATATTTAATATCCTCTCTCCGCCTCGAATTAATTGTCAGGTATTATATTTTATTACATACCAATTGTGACAACTAATTTGAAATGGAGAAGGAAATATTATTTTATACCCTTTGAAAAGCAACTTCAACTTCAACTTTTACAGATTACTTAGAGAAATTTAAACACGTGCAGAATTTACATAAAATACCCGAGATAAAGTAGTTGTTAGTTATTTAAAGGAGCAGGGTGATATGTGTAGGATTCGAGGGGTAGGAAGTTGGAAATGGCTGCTTGCAGCAGGCATGCTAATTCAGTACAGGTAAGCATCCCCTGCCTGGGGAGCACTTGATTCTCGATGATGGGGCGTGTACGTGTAGGTACGTGGTGCGTTACGTTGATGAGTGTGTCGATGTGTGATGTTGCCCATCGTGCAGGCTAACCCTGATTCCGTGGCAATTTCCGGTTCAACTGGTGGCGAAACGTCATTGTGTAAAGGCGGCTAGTGGCTAGAGGTGTGCGAGATTGGAGGAGAGAGATCGAGAGAGAGAGAGAGAGAGCGAAGGAGGAGATGGTAGTCAGAGGTCTAGGTAGGAAATAGATAATCATCGGACGTTTAATTACTTCCTAGGCGGTGGTTGGAATTAAGGTATTGCTAACAGGATATGCACGTGCTCGCGCGTGAATCGAGCACGTTTGATTGCGTATGTATGTATGTATGTACATACATGTTGGTGGCGCTGAACTAATTAATTATTCCTTATGAAGGCGTGCTTTAACGGGTTAGGATCACACCATGGACGCGTAATATTTTCGCTGACTCGTATATGTTGTAATATGTTGCTCCGCGGATTACCACCGGCCGCTACTCTTATTAAATTTGCGCGGATTTTAGTTCCTTTACTTTAATTTTAGTTACCGCGCCGTTCTCTTCGAGGGAAGGAAAAGGTATCTCTTTTTTCGCCCTAACTAACGAGGAATTTTTATATCGTACATTTCTTACATATTTCGCTGGATAGACGTACATATATATATATAGCGTAGAATTAAACTTTCTTCTACGTTCGTCATCGTCTAAGCCAGTATTTTTTAACCTCTTCCAGCCACGACCCCTCTTTATAATAGCCTGCGAGCCTCGCGTTTTGCATAAAAAGGCAACTAACTCACTTCCCTTCTGTTATAAAAAATTAGCGTTAGAATTACTAGCTGTAGTAAGCATTGCATATTAAAATAAATCAGCGCCAAAGATCTTGGCGATGATATTTCCTATAAAGCTATGACCTCTTTAAAGATCGCGACGAGGGTATTCGGAGGGTACTCGGGTAACCTAACCTGTTACATTGCTCAGATATCTCATCCTCAAGCCGACTGTTGCGTTAAGGTAGTTAAAGGAAAGACGGCTCGCAGAGATTTAGTTGTCTTTCGCACGAAGGTGATTAATTTTGACGGAGGTGATCGCCCACGAAAACGAGACTCGTCCGTTCGATCAGCTTTAACACGCTCGTTTCGCACGAGTGGCCGACGATTTGTAGACTTTCATGCGGCTAGTTCTTCCGTATACCGGCGGTTGAAGAATATCCGCGAGGGCGAGTTCGCGGAAAGCACACAGTGTGTGCCCACACGCGAATCGTCGGTCTCGACTCGCTGCGAGTCTTTGGCTAGAGCGTAAGGAGAATTTATGCAGTGTGTAGGAACGCGAGCGCACCTCGATCGAGGTTTACCTATTGCCGTTTGAACTCCCCTCGCGTCGATTTATAGTTTCCCGTGCATGAAATTGGGAATTAGCAGCAGTTCAGCCGGCGTCGTAGTTCACCGGCTCGCACGACGCGCGCTCGGACGTGATCCTTAAATATTGCGTCGGGTTCAAATGTATAATGTAATAATTTTTCCAAGGATCCGCGGGACGATTAATTTTTCCACGGTAGCGTTCGCGAGCGTATGCGAACTCTCTCGTTCGCTTAGCAATTTATCCTCGCTTTCCTCGTTGCACGCGAAGCACTTTAGATCTTCCCTCGATTTGAAATAACGTGTGTATATATATATATATATATAGTGTAGTGTGTATATATATATATATGGGAAAAGTCGTTGTAATCGAATTACGTCGATTCGTCGAATAATTGTTGCTTCAAAAATACGAACGATATCTCGTTTTTCGAAAAGTGAAGTTATCCGACGATATGTCGTTTAAATATCAATTCGCTCGAAATTTTAGACGATTCAATTATTCGACGAGCACGGTGATGCTTTCAAAACTGGCACAAACATGGGGGACGTGTAAACGTGTAAGTCGTGCCGTACCGTCGTGGCATGCGCAACGGTGTGTTAGACAAAAGTGAATAAGGTAGCGAACGCAGGGAGACTGGGATAATTATTTCCGCGAGCGGTCGCGCTGCCCTATTTAACCTATAAAATTTGCATGCACGGTTCACTGCCGTTGGTCCGTCTCGAATGTATGCGCAACCTGTTCGCCTGGCGTTTCAATAAAAAGTCTTTGCACTTGCATCGCGGAAACGGTGAAATTCTAGGAAATTTTTGTTCCGTTGCGTTGCATGTCCGCGTGGTTCCCCGCGCCAAATATACTTGAAAAAAATGGTGACTCGGCGAATTCAAAGGCGTTTCAAAAGCTTGTTCCTTTGTTAACAACGTCGAGTTGACGACTCGAGAGAATCGATAATGAAAGTTCTCTCGTTTGCTGTTTATAACCTTCAGATTGGAATATAATTGGGAAAATAAAATTGTAGAGAGAGATGTCGGGAACGTTTTGAAGGTTAGCCGAATACACCGAGCGTGGAAATCAGTCAGGTTATTTGCAAGGAATATGTAAACTTTTTGTAATAGCTTTAAAATCGAAACGCAGGTATCCGTTTGGTTGTTTGCGTTTCCGGTATATTTGTTTGCATTTTCTGCTTGTTTATTTAAATCTTCGTTTGTTTATATACACTTGCCGCTTGTTTAAATATCAATCAGCCTCGCATAGAAAGCTTCATCGTAAAGCTACGCTGACACACACGCCACACGCTCGAAACGTGTTAATCCGTGAGTTTTTTCATTTCTCCGACTCGCCACACTTGATTGCCGCTTCCCTTGTGTACATTGCAATGCTTTCTGATTGAATTTCGATTATTTCGAAAGCATTGTGGTAGCGCGAACGATATATACCCGGCCGTGAAACGAAATTGTTGTATAAACAAGTCTACGCCAGAATTTTCTAGCCCCGTTTCTCCTCCGCTCCTCGTTCCGGTAACGTACACTCTCGCGAGTGTTTTGCATGAAAATTTCGGTCCAGTTTGTAAGTTGGTCTCGCCTGCATGCGCCTGAATTTTCATTTTCGCGTATCGTGTAATCCTCCGTCTCTCTTTCCACTTCTAGGTTTCGCCCTTTCCGTTTTCTGACAGGCAGGACGCTTAAGCGAACGAACGGTCTTTGCATTTTACGGCCGCGCGAGGCGAACGCGACGGCTTTACTCGATTTTAATAATAATGTGATAATGCGTTTCGGGCTTATGGCCTCGTGCACCTTAATTGCGAATTCTAAGTCCATTTTGGCGAGCGGTCATCCTCCGTGTAAATAATTCAGGGCGCACATGCGACCGGGCTAGGCCGCTTCTGCATGAATGTATGCGAGCTGTAACTAGTTTACTGATTATTAAATGGCCCGGTCCTCTTCGTCTACGATGCGCGCGACCCTTTCAGCGCCTGACACGCGTTCGGCCCACGTCGTCTGCGCGTTCCGCCAAGTGGCCGAATACATTTACGATACCTACATACTTTCCATAATCTCCCCGTTTCGCATCAGCTCGAAAATTCAACAGCCTCCTCCGTTGTTTACCGTTCGTTTTCTCTTTCCACCGCGCGTCGTCGAACGCGCGATTTCCACGAGTTTGCATGTTGACGTGCTTTTAAAACTATCTGAATATTTCAAGCCCGTTTGTGTATCGCCGGATTATGAAAACGTGCGGGTGATAGTGAAACTTTCGGCGACGATGACCGCTGCCTGTATAAACCGGTGGTTTTCGAAGAATTCGCGATCGATCGATTTCTTGGAATTTTTGAAGGAAATTTCGAAAACTTCTCAGATTCACAAGATCGACTAGGAAATTTTCTGCCTGATTGGGAAATCAGAGACCTCCGGTGATTATTTCATTACAAAGGCCTTTTGCATTGTACTCTGCAGGGTATATAGACTGCCGAATCGTGCGTTCTTCTAGCGAGCATTTGCACGCAGTGAGAGGGACGCGGAGAGGGAGGTTTAGAAGAGCTATATCCCAGAAATATGATTTAGCGCTGCGGCTCTACATGATTTATGAACGCCGAGACCCGTATAATTTCGAGACACTTCGCCGCGTCTACGGCGAACTGATAAAGTCCCTTCAGTCGACAAAGCGTTAACGACGACACCGTTTCGCACTAGCGCGTTCTCATCGCGAATTCATCCGACGAGCTCCCTCAAGATGTTCATTTAAAGGATCAATTACCTTCCAAGTTAATTTTGTATTCGAACCGCGTCTAACGGCGTCTTTTCGCGAAGCTGAGGGGAAGGAAACGCCTCGGAACCAATCGGAGGAACCTAGAGTTCGAATCCCGACCGATCTCGGCCAGCCGATCAGCCATAAACGAAATCGTGGACGTAAATTCGCGTGATGCGATTCCTTGCGGCGCTTGTTGTTCCGTCCTTTCCTCTCTAATTTCGTCTAATCGATACGAAAGTCTCCAGCTTACTCAGTGTCACAGCCAGTAGTAACGGCGGCGTGGCGTGGCGTGGCGTGGCGACAGCAGACCCGGCAACACACAAGGAACTTTCGATAAGAGCGACACAGCACCCTATGCACACGCCCTCCTCAATTCCTCCTGTTCCCCGCAGCGCGTAAATTTGTTAAAGTTCTGCTCTCGCGACGTTGCCCACCCTTACCGGTGACTCTGTACCAGGTTCCCCTGATTCAAATTGCGCCCGCCGAATCTCCGTTCTTCGAATACTTCGCGGTGGCACGGCGTCGCGACGCCCCTTTGAACTTCCACCTCCAGCCTCTTTCCTAAGTTAATCTAAGTCCGTCACTTCGACGCGTCGCCTTGAAAGTCGCTAGCCGCTTTCGTGAAAGGGTGCAGTTTTCTGGCAGTCTTTCTCGTCGCTTCTCGTCCTAACGTGGCCGTTTTCAAGAAACGACCAAACGTTGGAAAGCGGGATTGCTCTTTGCAGAAGGTGAAAGGCTTCTTTTCCAACGCGAAGCGAGGGCAATTTGAGAAAAATTCGCGGCCCCGGAAAACCACGAAACATAGGACTTTTGCTTTCTTAGCGGTTTGCGGATTTTTATTTTCAGGGTGGATGATTTTAGAAACATCTGCTTTTAAAGGGTTTATGACTTTAGTCTAGACTTTAAAAAGGAATCAATGTCCGTTCGTGAATTTCATCATTACCGAGCCTGATGGGAATCGCGACATTCGGTTCAAACGAACTATTTATCGCGGACACTTTGATAGAAAATCGAACAACGAGATCGCCGTTGGAATAGCTTCACTCTGGTTCTCGAAGAGACACTTTTTGGCCGGAAATTGTATGCCAATCCCGGGGAAGGCAATTACGCGTGCAGTCAGATCAAAACTGTATCTTTGCGTGTCGCGCCGATCGATAGTCTATCAAAACGATTAAGGCACCACTTTTCAATCAGTTTTCCATTCGAATCGACGTGGCTTTTACGCAATAGTGCGGATTACCTTTCCCAGTGGTCTATTTGCACCGGATAGAAAGGCACGATCGTTTAAGAATTCAGTTGAAACGAACGAACCGATTGGCAAAATATTTCACGCCGTTCAATTAGCGTCTGACTTATTTATCTACGGTTAACGCCTTGAAAAACATTATTACAAGCCGTGTTCGTTAAGAATTTATTTAAATTTCACACGACGGAAAGTTTCGTAAAAACTGTACTTTCTCCTTTCCTCCATTTTCCGAGGAAAGTCTTTGATCCGAGCATTCGCAAGTTGCAAGATTGCTATCGAGCGAAATGAAATTCCGCGTTTTTGGTAGGTCACGGTATTAACCGTGAGCTAACATAACGATACTTCTTTTCGCTCGGCTATCTGGAGCTTACAATCGGCCTATCGAAGTGGCCAAACGACCGAAGGGTCGTTTCCAATCAGATGTAGCCAATTAAAGACCAATCGCTTTCCATTATGTACCTCCTCCACCTCCCCCCCGTTTGTATGTACGCTCTCGGCTTTGTAATGTAGTTTCTCCGTTGTCCCGCCGAATGTTTCCATTATACTCATCGATCGTTCCATCGATTTTCACTTATCCTCGTATTATCCGAATATCCGCGATCGTTCCAAAGTCATCGGGTATAATAGGGCCAAGTACGTCTCAAAATCGATACCAGTTATTACCAGTTGAATTTTACTTTCTAAATCGATTCTTCTCGTTGTCGATCTGCCCTGGCAGCATCCACTTCGTCCGTAAGTGGACGAAGGTCGGCTACATCGGCAACAACGACACGGAATTCCAAGCGGAGGCAACGTGAGAAACTGCCCGCGTCTTCGCAGCCGTAGCTCACTCTCTGCGCTTTCGTGCATTATGCAACCGACAGAGATCTCTTGAATGTTTTATCAATCTTTTTAGCCGCGTTCTTGTAGGAATGCCACGGACACACGTGCATCCGAAGGACGCATAAACACCTCGTTTCCCCTCATCCCAATTGCTCGTTTCTTGCGACCAATTTTACCGCGAAAATCTGTGAGGCTCTCACGGATGCTTGGAATTCTGTGTTGAGATTTGAAATGGCTCTCGAAAATTAGCTATCTTTCTTTCAGTGACAATGAAAAACTGAGAAAACAGCTAGAAACGATATTAACCGGTCAAGTCTCCCTACGATTTTCTTGGAATGAAATCATGTCGCTAGTACGGGCCCTAGTCCCATAATAATCGGTTTATCGTGTATTTACCATGTAGTTTTATCGTCACTCTCTGAATCACTAATCTGTACAGTAATAACGCTGTCTTCACCATCATCATTACTCTCAGTCTCCAAAGAATTGAGCAATCTGACAAATCGTCTGACCAAAGACGTAATTTTCATCGCTCTGATTATAGAAGGGAGTAACTTCAAAATATTTGAAGAGTACGATCGGTAACAAGTGAACGACAATAATTGACACATTGTAAATTCGTTGAAGCACCAGTTTCGAAAATATTCGGATTTCAGTTAGTAAAGTATCAAGACAACGAGAATTTCTCATCAAGAGTTTCATTCAGACTTCGCTGAATAGGGCGTAACTTGGAGAGCCGAAAATTACTTCCGAACGATTTTCCTGAATTTATAAATTCCACCCTCGACTCCCTCATGCACACAGAGTTCCGCGATTGCATCGCGAGTATGTTGCGTGGCAACTTGCGGATATAGAATGCATCGCGACCTTGTCGTGGCCAGGAGGTGACCGGTCAAGTCACGTCACGTCAAGCGAGGGTGCTCTCGCGACGTTAATTATGCGGCGGTGTAATTAAATAGGAGGTAATTGAGGGACGTGGAAGGTATTATTGAAGTTTCTGATGGCAGTGGGGCAGACGGAGTCGTTTGTATGTGTGGCTGCGCGTTTACGGACACCTGTGTACATACGCAAAGTCGCGCATACGCTCGTCAAGCACGCGCGCGCGCGCGTGTCTGCGTGCCTGCGTGCGTGCGTGCGTGCGTGTGTGTGAGGATCCGTGCGTGCACATGCACGAGGCCACACGTTGAAGGAACAGGAATGGTAGTGGAGAATGCTGACGCTGACATGCGCGGTCAGTCGTTGGAGGCTGCGGAAAGGGGTTGGTCGGCTCATACATATGCTAATCGTATTCGGAGATGCACTGGCTTCTAGGCAGAGATGAGCACCGGCCAATTCCGTCTCGCCATCGACTGCTCTATCCCTCTTTTACGCGCACATTTACGAGTACATGCGTGTGCTCCTCACCCCCGTACACACTGTCACGCGTTTTTTCTTTCCTCTCGTTTGGCTGGAACGTCGCCGGATTGTAAGGCGGATTAAATTAAACGGACCGTTGACGATAGTTGACCGTTCGCGTAGGCGTAGATCGTCACAGAAAGAAAAGCCCAATTTCTTCGCGGTTCCCCTTCGAACCATGCCGGAAAATTTGTCTTGGTTAGAGGGAGGTAGTTACAAGGGATAGATTAACTTTAACAAGAAACACGATCTTTGTCGTCGCCCAAAAGTGAATTGAACGCTCACTCACGAGTCTGAGAGACAAAAGCAGAACTGAGAGTTTCCATTTTATTATGGGAAATTGAGTCAGAGGAGAAGTTACGACTACCTGTTAATTGGTCGGATGAAATATCTCGCTATCAAGTATTCCATCGACGTTATCGAGCATCTCCGAGATACGCGCGACACGTTGCGAAAATCACGAAGAAATTTCATTGAAATCCGCGCGATCTCTCTTTGCAGAGAGATCAAATGCACGGGATCGTAAAAAATGATATTCACGTCGCAGCGATTTTACGTTTATCGTTCTCGATCTGGAAGCTGGATCCGTTCGATTGCCTATAAAGATTCATCTGGACGAGGCCAATTCATCTTCGTCCATCAGCGACGTTGCGTTTCACTTTTAAGACGTTTCATTCGTTGACGCTGCGCGACCTTTTGGCCGCCTGCAGTCTCTCATCTGTCCCCATTGGGCCTGCCAATTATCGACACTGCTGGCCGCCTGTGTGCTAGATGTGTGTTTTTGAAACGTCGTTACTCGCCAAAAGAAATACCAATCTCCTGTCGGTTGCGTCCGTTTCTCTTTATATACAGACGTGTGTGTGTGTGTGTGTGTGTGTATGTGTGCTGCCGTCGATGGCGTGGCCCTCGTTAGAAATGGAGTTTCTCAAAGATCAATCTCGGCTGGATGCAACTTCAAAGCAGTTGTGGTAACGCGTGCCTTTTGATATCGCGGCGGTCCGTGACGCGTTCCAACCGTTTGAAGCGAAATACATCGAGCCAATTGCCAGCGAGGAATGGAGATCGTTTATCAGGAGTATCGGTATGGAAGATGCTCGGTGAAATTAGATCCTTTCGCGTGCAATTCGTGCGGGAATCGATTTTCCTTCTGGTTCCAGGTGTGCCACGTCACCTTTGCCTCTGTCGCAAATGATATATTTTCTTACTTGATAGATTTCATCAAGACGGTGAAGAGGGTGGAGAATGACGTATAAATTCTTCTCAATCTCTCTCCGGCGATAATATTTATCTGTAATTATTTCGCACGTACTACGGAAGATCTAGCGCACGTAGCCAACTTTCGCGACGTATCAGCTCGTTAGAAATTACATCGAAATATTTTGCTTGAAACGAAACATGAGATAACTGGCTGAGTCGCATGCACGAACTCGCGGGGGTTAAATAGTTTTACGATAAGTTGCGTGCGGCTTGATGCATTACCGCGCTTTATCGAAACTGTTTCTGGCTAACGCATCCCGAAAACTTCCCCCCTTTTCGTCGAATATTTTATCATTTACCGACTTAGTTAATGACAAAAAAATATAGCTTTCGTGATTGATCAAACTGGTACTTGTAATTTGTAAGATTTACTTTCAAACATTAATAAACGAATTACCTGTCTGTTCAATCGCGTTCGATTTCGCCTCTCTTCTCTTCAAATCGTGGCAATCGACGAATCGTATGTAACGAGCAGAGGGAAATACACGAGAGCAAAGCTTGCAGATTCTTATTCCAGCTGGGCTCAATAAAAACCAGATGAAAATTTATTGTACGAACAGCCGACACGCGAGCTCGGTCCCATCGTCAAACCGGTCTCGTTTCTCGGCGTGTCGCGTTCGTGTAACGCCACATGCCGAAGTGCTAGTAGCTACGACACTTTATTGGGTTTTCCACATAAGCCGACAGCTTATTTGAATGCGCGCGCGGTAATCGTCGCGCCAACACTGATTTCGATTAAACCGCGTTGCTCAAGACCGATTAATCGATTAAATTCTATTTATAGAATATTTTGCTTTATAGAATAACTTTGCTCCTTTCTGTTAATTTACGATCGAAAATGATTTTACATCGAGCAGATATTACGGTAATTACCAGACTGCGGATTTTTATACATTTTCACGAACATGATCCGACAAATTGTTTCTTCTGCGTAGAATTATAATTAACATATTCTTGCATATTGTGTGCATTTCTCTTTAAAATTTTCTACAAGTGTATGTAATTATTTTCACGAACGTGATTGAAAAAATTGTTTCTCCCGCATAGAATTATAATTGATACTCTTTTTCGAACGTTTTATATAATTTTGCATGTTATTCGCATTTTTTTACCTTGAAATTTTCCTTGAGCGCGTGTAATTACTTTAACAAGCATCGCACACACGTCTGAAAAAAGAGGTACTCGGGATTTGTAAAAATATCTCTGCCTCTTCAACTAATTACATGCTGTTCAACGAACTACTGCGATTAATTTTACAAAAATAAAAGCTCGAATTTTGTAAGTTTGAACGTCCCAGTTGTAGAATTCCGCACGGCTGAAAACGTTTCGTCAAATGGAATTCGGTGTCGGTGTTTGGGAGAAAGAGATATGGCTTCGGGTATTTTTCACCGGACGTCCTTTTGGAATCGCGAGGCCCGGCTTATTTCTCATCGGATCGGTTTCTCGATGTTCGAGAAAGCGGCCGGGGACGACCGGCGCATACACGAGGCCGTCGCGTCGCTCTCGTTCTCGTTCTCGTCGTCATTTTTGCAATGGTCAATAGCTCATTTGAATGCGCCGCGGTTCTGTGCATCGTCGCGGCGGACGTTAACGATTCTTTTGTTTTACGTATACGCCCGTGGACTTGGCTCAAAGTCAGCGAGGAGTTGAGAGGCAGACGGACTTGATTTAAAGCCGGCACGATATCTCGGGGAATCGCACTGCGCTTAACGAGCGCTGCCCCACGTGTGCGCGTGTGCACACAACCGCATGCTCGCCTGTTTGTTCGATCGTTCTGTCCACCGATTCTTCACTCTCTCTTCCTCCCCTTGGATATTTTCAAAAAATAGCCCGGGCATTATACCTCCGAGGTATGTACACCAGTATCGGCTATTTGTGTGCAATGCGTGGACATTGTCGCGAAATGTAGGTCGCTGTCTAGCTTCTTTTGCGCGCGTTCCACTCTCGCGCGAGTCTTTCGTTTCGATTCTCGTGGCAAACTCTTCTTATCCCTCGTATCTTATTTCCCAGCTATGTCCGAGACTCGAGAACAAAACTTGGCCAACTTCTTAAAAGACCATTGCCGATACCGTTTCCACCGGCGATATCTTTTATTTTATCACGATAGTAGGTAGTTCTCGATAGTGTATCGATGTTTGCACGATGTTTTAAGTTGTACGTCAAACTTCTCTCCGCTACCAAACGCAAGAGGCAAGAAGTTTAATTTCATCTTGGAGACAAAACGCTCGAGGGGTGTTGCCGGATGAGTTTGCCCCTACAGGCGACCGGTCTATTTTCCGAGAGAAGCGTGTCATCCCCTTTTCTCGTGACTGCCTTGCCGTCAACCTCCCAACGGATAAACAATAAAATCAGGTTGCACGCCACGAGGGAGCTAACGGGGGCTAACATATTTTCGCGGTTCGTTTATTATTCGAATATCAACGACACACCGGTATATATCTTCTCTATTCCGAACCATTCGTCTACGGGAGAGAGAGAGAGAGAGAGAGAGAGAAAGAGAGGATGGAGACAGAAGCGGTTGGATACGGATAGTTACAGCCGTTTACGCGTATTTGCGTTCGCGACAGGAGAAAGATTGGTGGTGAAAAGGGACGCGGCGTTAGGTGCTAGAAGGCGCGACAGGAAGCGTAATGCGTTTAGCGGTCGGTCGCTCGGTACGTACGTGCACCGTGTGGACCTTTGTCAGCCGTGGCAATGTGTTCATTCGCCGGACAAACGGCGTGGATAGAGTATCGTTTTACGACGGACACCGAGGGGATAATATATGGAAAGTATAAATCGAGATAGGGCTGTGCCCGACGCCGATCTCGCGACACCGTCGCGCGCGCCCTCTTCTTCACCGATTCTCTCTATCCACTTGGTTCGATAGATTCAGCTGTATCTACCGACGCGACGCGGCGATCAGATTTGCACCTAGGGGGTCGGGGGTTATGTATATTTTAACGCTGGTTATGTTCTTGTCCCATAAGCGAGATATTCTCTTTTCGGAATCTTTCAATTTTCCTTCCTACGAGGTTCTCTTTTCGTTGAGTTTTTAATTTGATAAAATATACGTACATATATGGAAGGGCGGCGATTCGTCTTTTTATAACGTTAACCTTTTTTTCTTTTTATGACGGTATTTAAAATTACAAAGTACATTCTCGTTAGACGTTATTTTCGAAGATACATTTTTAGCAAGAATTTTCGATCTCTCGCTTGCTGATGTGAAATGGATATGGTTTTAAACATATGCGGAGCTTCCGTTGGACGGTAGAAATTTCATGTTTCAAAGATATTTAATGGCCGATCGTCGAATCGAGGAAGCGAGGGATTCGATCGGTTCGTTATACGGCTCACCCATGTCCTTCGTGTTCGGTGGTGCCATAATTAAATTATCGGTACTTGATACATCTTCCTTTTCGGCCAAATTCAATGACACGCGTGGACTAAAGTTCGCCGGAGTGGTCCTCGACAAACGGTCTCGCCGTGTCGTGCTTTGAAACGTGTCAATTTTCAAATTGATCACACAGCACGAGTGCCCTTAGGCAGCCTAATGAAACTAATTCCTTGATTGCCGTACGATGCAATATCCGTTCGTTAACGTTGATTCCTGAATTCCTATGTGCTACTAGCTCTTGGAGTTTCGCGCGGATACGTTGTGAAAAGTGCCACGAGTGCCTGCTCAGCGTCTCGTAATTTCATTTCGCGACGGACTTTCTCCTCCTGTATTGTATCTGGACTTTTCCCGATTGCGCGAAAAATAGAAGACACTTTTAACATCGTTTGTCGACCGTCGATTATTACACGGTCGGGTATTACGTGTCTAATGAAACGAAATATCAAGAGGTAACGAGGAAATATATTTGAAACTGGCTGCGTTTCGTATTACGTCGAGCTCGATAAAATCAAACAGAGCCTGGAGTGCTCCTCATGGACGGAGGAATAAAACGCAAGAATCCGAGCGGTGTTTTGTCCGACCGAAAGAGCAGGCCAAACGGGCGATTTACAACTGGGCGGTATTTTTCACAGGGATCGTCGAGAGGAAAAAAGAGGAAAGGGAAGAGGTAGGAATCGGTACATGATTAAGAAAACCCCGGTCGTATTCGATTCTTCCTGTCGTGGCGCGATGTGCATCACATGTGCCCGGGAGGCTCCTCGTTCGTTTGTATGCAGCGGACCGTCGTGTCCTTGGCGACTTCGATGTATGACTGGGCATTGTTTGTTGAGCGGTGTCTCATCAGTCGTATGCGAAATTCACGCAAAAGTATAATCTTTAAGCGTCGTGCTCGCTCGTAAAATTGTTGAATACGACGCAAGGTCGACGGTGCACCTCTTCCTTTCCGTCGGCGTGTTCCATCGCGCCGCGATTTTTTTTAAACAATTACACTGGCCATCTTAACGGCGATTTACCTGTTTAATGTGCTATCGGATAATGTAATTAACGGCGCGACTGCGACAACGAGAAAGGTTTAATTGCGTTCGAAGGTCGGTTGCGGCAATCCATCCTCGGTATTTCCAATCATTTGCATCGTTAAAATGGCAACTACGTTCCGTAGTAGTGGCATTTCGATATCACGAAATCTCGGCCGAAAGCACGAAAAGGTGACGGGATCTTTGGTTTGTCCGCATTTGGGAGTCGTTAGTAGGATCTGCACTGAAGGACCCTCTTTCTCTCTTTCTCCCTCCCTCCCTGTCTCTCTCTCTCTCTCTCTCTCTCTCTCTCTCTCTCTCTCTCTCTTTCTCCCTTTCTTTCAAGCCAAGGGATCGCTCATTTTGGAAAAGCCTTAATGTAATCTAGACTCGGATCAGCGGATTGATATAACGTGCCCCTCTGGCCGTTCAATGGCCCGTCGCTGTCGTCGTCGTCGTCTTCCTCTTTCTCTTCTCTGTTACCTCCTCTTTCTACTTTTCACTCATCCCCCTTTCATCCTTTCCCTCTCTCTGTTGTTGCCCGTTCTCGTCCAGATCGTCCTTCTCCTCTTCTTCCTCCTCCTCGTCTTCGTCCGCGCCGTCGCTCTCATCGTCGTCCTCGTCCTCGTCGTCGTCCTCGTCGTCCTCGTCGTCCTCGTCGTCGTCGTCGTCGTTGTCTCCGCAGCACTCGCCCGTTTGACAGAAGCCGATGCATTCCGCACGACATCGCGACTGTCCTACTGCGTCTCGTCTCCCCTTATTTATTGCCGCGGGATCACGAGCGAGAGCCGGACAAACGGATCGATGGCCAGAACGGGCAGCGGTGAACGGCGCACGGACCTCGGCAGACATTTGGCATGTGCGTATTCAAATCCGTCCCGGACGGCTCTCCGTTCCCCTAACTCACGATACGACAGAAAAAGGGAAAAGGACGCTTCCTCGAGCGAAACCCGGTGACGTTGATTGAATTAAAAATAATCGCGAGGCCCGATCCGCTGTTGACGATTCGCCGACGTCGTTGTGTGTTATTCGTGTTATTCGTGGACGGTCCACCACCACCGCCGACCTCCTACACCCCGCAGCTTGGATCGTCTCACTCTGTCGGTGTTTCGGCGGATCATCCCGATAGTCGTGATTATGCGCCATTCGCGGCCCTTAATTAGACGGCGTTCGTGAGAAACCGGCCTCGTATCCCTAAGATGAAAAAATCGCGATCGCAAGGCGATTACGTGAGTAGAATGGATGAAAAAGTCGCTGGCGCGGTCGCTTCGCCTTTCGGGGGGAGAGGATCCACCGCTTCACCCGGTGCTTCTTTGCATAACCCTTCGTTTCTTCTCTTCTCGTTATAATTGTGAAATCGGGGGCAAATGTTTAATTATGTTTTCGAGCTCGGCTTGTTGGCGTTTCTCCGCGCTGCATTCATTCTCTCTCTCTGTCTCGTCGTTGAAGAAATCAACGCGTAGCGAAACTAGTTTGGTTTTCGATGCACGCGTTCCGCGCGATCGATACGCGAAACGTCAGTTTCTTTCTGGCGGGCGTTAAACACACGCCGCAGTGGTCTGGTTCTGCTCGTTTCCGGTTGTTATGTTCTCGAGAGGAAAACGCTATAGGGGCAAGCAACGCGGGCGTTCACGGCGAGAGGAACGACGAGAGAAAGAGAGGGAGAGGGAGAGAGAGAGAGAGAGAGAGAGAGAGTAATGCGCGGTCTCGAGGGCGCATTTCGTGCAATTCGATGCCGGCGAATAGTTCGTGTACCACCGACTGTCGCTTTCGTCTGTTTCGTAAACGAAATTCGCCTCGCCTCGTCTCGCCCCGGTTCGTTGGAAAATGTGAAGGCGAGCTTTTCGAACGTGCCGGGTAAACTGTCATAAATTATCAACTTTCGAAACTTTCTCGCACCAGAAAAAAGTTGGAACGCACCACCCGAATTGTACAAATGAACTTTCTCTTTCGCAAGAGGACCTGGCGTTTTACCGTGATAAAACCTTCTGCCTCATCGAGAGCATTATTTAACGTACAGCATTTAAAGGATTAAATTGTTTCGCATTTTCTCGGGGAATATTTTACAATCGCATCGTGATACGAACAAATAACTTGCGATGATCGATCGCGGCGTTGTACGCGTTAGCGAGAGGAAAGGGGGTTGCGCTGCTTGCTTTTGAACGATAGTTTCTACGGTATTATACGCCAACGTACGCTTGTTTCCGGAAGCATATTTGCGGTTAAGAGATTTTAACAGGAATCGCCGTATTGTTCGTTCATTGAAGTTTACCTGTCGCTGCCGCACACAGATTTGATTAATTACCTGGAAGCGTAAGTTGTTCTGCGTGCCAATTCGACCGCCCCGGACGATGTGTGCGTGTGTGTTTACGTGCACGTAACTCACTCGTATTCGATTGTAAATTGAAGCTGAACTTCATTTCAGTGAAGTTACTGAGGTTATATTGTAGTTACTACAATTACGCTAGCTTTCCTCCTGTATCCCTCCCACAAAAGCCTCCTGTCTACGTCTACTCGATAATTTAATAGCTACGTGGCTCGTTTCAACTGGTTCACGCAGCGAGACGAATTTTACGACGCGAGATGCTAACAAACACTTGCAATTCATTGAAATCTTCGCCGTCCTTGAACCGTTCTTGCGCTAATGATTGTTTTGTAAATTTAGTTGTAATCTAGTTGTCGTTCGACGATGATCGACTCTTTTTCGATTTCCTCCCAATTGCAAGACAATTGTTTGATTCGCGTAACTGGTGTCTATTCCGCGGTACGAACGATACTTACTAAACCGGCGTTTTCCTCTCGCCGGCCAGATTCTTGCCGCGTTAATCTCGTTATCTCGATCACGGATCTTCTCAGGGGTTTTTCGTACCGGCGCCATACCACGATTGATAATTCAATTAGACGGCTCACACAGTTGATTTAACTGCCGGGTCTTTCCGTACTAACGTTCTAGCATTGGAATTCACAATTCAATTAGAAGTTAAATGCCGGTAGCTCTGTACAAGGTATCAGAATTACTACCCCCCCTGCAACTCGACTGTGTACCTAACTCGCTCCTTCCGTCCTTTCGTCCTTCCTTCTCTCTCGTTCTTCCTGTCCGTTCTCTCGTTAGCGCTGTATTTCTCTCTCTCTCTCTCTCTCTCTCTCTGTCTCTGTCTCGTACACACACTCGTTTCCTTCCTCCCCAGCGAAGTTTCTCCTTCGCGCTCTCGTCGTTGTCCCTTCCTTTAACACCGTCAAGGGTGAGGCCATCTCATAATCTCGCTGCGTATGTCTTCGTTCCAGCCTAATAAAGTATGCAGCCTGAATAAGCAATGAGGCGCGATGTCACTCGTGAAACTAACTCTTTAATAATCGTGCGTCACTCTGATCGTTCTTTGCCTCTCTCGTTCATCATTCTGCAGTTTTCTACCTCCTCCGATTGTTCTTCGTGGAACCAGCAAGTACCTAGATACATGTGTATTTACAATAAAGACAATCAACAGACGCGTGTCGCTCGATTTTATTTGCCCTGGTGATAAATTGAAACAAATTGCAAGACAATTCCGAGAAGGAAGGGAAAAGTATTCGTATTCGCGCGGTAGTTTCCTTTTCCACATTATTTAGAGAAATTATCAGCGCGAAATAATTAACTTCCTTCTCTCGGTCTACGTTCTTAAATTTCCTTGGTTTCATTGAACGAAATAATCGATGATAGTTGACTGTTAAGGGAAGTAATTATAATGAATTTCAATATATAGACGACCGGTGATCTGTGTTTTCTATACGGCGCTGATTGCATCGAATAAACGTAGAGAGGGAAATTTGTATTCACCTCCTGGAAGAGTGTTCGTTGATTTACGAACTGTTCGCGGTGGCGATAAATTCTCCCGCCGGTTGTTCTTTTTCTTCGTTACATCGAGAGCGAAACAGATTCAACCGCGATAGCGGAGCGTTGAATCGAAACGCATTTTTAAACTCTCCGTGGAGAACTATTGTGACTCGAGTGACCGCCGGTGGTTCTTTTATACACGTAATAATAATAACGAAGCTTTCATTGTTCATCATAGTTGGTGCAATCAGAACTTAATAATGAATATTTCTTTTGGCTCCCCCCTCTCTCCCCCTGGCGAAATTAGAATGGAACTTTTTCTATTGTAATTACCGCTTTTCTTCTTTCGTATTCCGCGTCAAAAGCACAAAGCTCGTGCCTTTCAAGTGAAAAGGAACACACGTTGCGCACGTTGCCGGGTAACAGAAAGAAAGGGGCGAAGACTGAGAGAAAGCGCCTTTTCACCGCAACCAAATTGTAAGGAACGCTTGACACGTTTTCTTCCTTTAATATTGAGAAGAATAAAGTTACGTACGCAACGGAAGAAGGAAACTTTCACGACTCCAGAGGTGACAGATCGTTTCCACTGTTATCCGTCGTATTTGATGACTCAATTGGGGAACCAAAAAAAAAAGAAACATGAAAATTCAATTAAATGGTTTCTTCTCAACGCGTATAGTGGGATAGGATTATTCGAGTCATCTGAGCTTCGACGTTTGATTCAAGATTCAATCCTCGAACTTTTACGGAATAATCAAGTCGTCAATATTCAGTGTTGCAACGAAATGTAATTGCATATTTATAATTTATAATAAATATAATTAATTATAGTTACAGTTAATAACATACTTGTATAAATGTTCTGTTCTCGAATTTAGATTGTTTAGAAATCATTCGTAATCCGTAAACTCGGAGAATTGCAAGACGAATTCACTTGTTTAACTTACTCATTGTTCAAACGATAATAATATTGATAAAGCGACTTTGCCAGCAAATTGTCCACTGTTTGTGCTTACAGACGATCGTAAAACGTTACCAAATATAGTTTCGTTGATATCGGTATACATACGTCAACGGGTTGTAGGCTGAGTAATGTAATAGGCATGCTGGTTGGCCTCGATTCTCGAGTTCGCGGCAGTGGTAGCACGCGCCAATCGCGTTAATCGTGCGTGAAAATATACCAGTCTTTATCGGTCAGTTACAAGGTCCACCTGTCCAATTATCTAATAGTCGGTCGATATAGCACACAGCTGGACATTTTTGCGGCCACGCGCGCGTACAACTCTCAGAACGGCGACGCGCTCGCAAGATACGTGTACGTTGCAGCGGCGGCTTTTGTCGCACCGTGAGAAACGGTTGGTTGCAAGTGTGTCTCGTTTTACGATACGCGACGAACGACGAAGGTAAACCGGTAAGGAGGAAAAGGTAAAGAAACTTTGCTTGGCTTGCATCCACGTGTACGCGGGAGAATATTTGCCCCGTTCTAACAACGTCCATCAGCTATACATCCATGAGTTTACGTAATGCGGATTCTATTTTAGCGAGATCGGGTCCGACCGTGTACGAGTTTATCGTGGATGTAGCAGTGTCTGCTTCGGACGTGTAGTATCGGCGAAAATTTATCACCGCGCGAGAGGAATACATCGAAATAATAAATTAAAATTCTACGTTCTCTACTCTAAATACATGTTATAGATTTAATCAACGACAACTGTTAAATTTGATATCCTCGATCCTGTAAGTTGCCTTGCCGCTGGAAGTCGCGCGATTAGAACGGCGAAAGAGCAAAGGGAGAAGAGACGTAGAAAATATTGGGCAACGAGGAACCGGCGATATATCGGGAGGAAATAATCTGTTTGGACGGACATCGTTTATCAGTGACACGTATCGGGACGGTGTACAACAGCAGGATCGTCAGTAGTTCGGGTTACCATTGGAAGAAGGGATGAAAGTGAGGCGAGTCAGGGTCGGGAAAGACTAGCTTCGTTCGGTCGGTCGAGGTCCCAGGCAAATGTATTATCGATTTCCTCTTGGTATCGATATCGCCAGGTATTGTTCGCACCATCAGACGTACGCGCGGCTGGTTTTTGCTTTTTTATACGTCGGCGAGAGCGCGGGCCGATCTGCGCGAAAATATTGCTCTAGCGATGGCTTTTTGGAGGGCGGTGGTGAGGGTCGATGCGCGTTGCTCGTCGATGGCGAGAGAAAGAGAGCGGATCAGACGCCTGGAACAGGACCGTCTGAAAAACGATAGACGATAGATCCGGAGAGAGGTAAAACCTGATGCGGGGACAAATCGTTAAACGCGAGCTATGATGACAAAGTACGACGAGCGAGAGAGAATCGAACGATAGCGTCGGGGATGAACGATGCGTCGACGCCGCCGCCGCCGCGTGAAACCCAGAGTTCGCTCCGATTCCGTTGCTCTTTTTTTTTTATCACCGCTCGCCTTCCCACGGCCAGTTTCGTTTTGTTTCCCGCCCGTTGTTTTTGTTTTTCGCATTTTTCATTTCTAAACGCATCCTTTCGAAACGTTCGAACACATTTTTTTCTCCTCCCCCCCTCCCCCCCTCTGACAGAATGACGAGTCTCGTGCAGATCGCACTTGTCGCCGTTCGAAAACGGGAAAAGAGAAAAAAAGGAGAGAAAAAAGGGGGGAGGGGAGGGAAACATAGAGAACAGATATGCATGCATAGGATCGTTGATAAATCCTGCTGTTCAGCTTTATATTTACTTTCCGATTGGCGGCACCGTTCGTTGCGCGAAGTTGCTGTTTCGCGGATTGTTGCGTTAAAAAGAGAATAGATGTGCGTAACTGAGAGATCTGTTATAACAGTCTTCTTTTTTTTTCCCCTTTGTTTTCTTTTCTTTACGTCGTTCCAAGGAAAACACGCGCACCGTGAATCGGTGCAAATTGCAAACGACAAATTTCGACAAAATTCGAGTCATTATATATAAATTGAAATAACACTATCAACGCGATGGTTTATGGGTTTGCCGATTGAATTTTTGTAACGTAATCGATGATCTCCGGTTGAAGATCAGCAGTATCGAAACCCGCGTCGCGAAGTAAATTTTTCGCAGGGTGTTTATGGCATTTTGCGTGCGTGCGCGATCGAGGAACAACTGGAGAACCACTGGTGATGACTCCGCCCAACTTGCCCGCGTAAATCCACCAGGCGAGACATGCAATAAGATCAGACAAAGTATCGATAGCAGCCACGGGACGGTTACTGCAATTGGCTACCCCGAATCAAAATCTAATGGCTTTCGAAAACTAATGACTTACAAAAATATATATATATATATATATATATATATATATATATATATATATATATATATATGCGGCGCGGTGCGTCGGGATTTAAATCGGCGGCACAATCAATATGATTGAAATTTTGCGTCAATTACTCTCTGGTGAGCGAGGGAACGAATCGGCTGAAAATTGCCAATAGAAGAAACAAAATCGAGCCAAACGGGACGGACGTACCGGGATCGGAGCATCTTTTAATTTAATTTATTAGCTGTAACGCGTGACTGTAGAAAAAGTTCTCGAGTAGCGAACGTGGCTACACAAAGCGGAAGCTTAAGTGTCCGATAAATTACAATTTCGGTATGGTACATTTGAATTTTAGGATTTTGTTGCGCCGCCAGTCGTGCGAGCAGATTGTACATCTTTCCTTTCCTTGCATCGTTTCGTTGTTTCGTATTTCATGTGGATCCACGCGTTGAGTCACGGATTCTATAGAAACGAGAAGTGTATCTCGTGAACGTGAATTTTTCGTCGTTTCGAGGAAGAGAGACGAACAATCGATTATTACATTGTGAAACGGCCCTGGTGAAACGGCGCCTTTCTTAAGCAGCCATAACTCTTTTGCCTCCCTTAATTTGAGAATAGATACATAATTCGTTGGTGGCATCGTCGGCCAAGAATCGTCGGACAACCGTGACTCCCTGCGTAAAATGACTTATCGTCACCATCGGCGGCTGCGTGCTCGATGTGAATTTATAGAATTTCTTTACGGTCAATTTGTTGGTGTATCTTCTCTCAGCTGGGCTTTGTCCCAAGCAGAACCACGAAACAGTCCTTTCCGACTGGACTCCATCGAGAATATACATATATATGTTATATTCACCGATCGCCGCAAATTTGCAAAGATGAATTCACGTGCGAAATTGTCTGCTCCACGTTCGTTCGTCCCTTTTAAAGCTTATGTGAAACTTGCGTATCGATTACGCTAATTCCTGTTACGCTAAACGCAATCCCGCGATACGAATGTTTCTTCTTTTTTATTTTTTATTCATCTTTCACGAACACGCTGTTAATTCTCACGACCCTAATGTTAATTTTATTCGCAGTTGTTTATCCGTATTAATTGGATTTTTCATTTTGATCATTGGTGCGTGCAAAGTTTGGGTACTTCTTATTCGGAGTAGCGAAATAGATCTTCATTAAAATGAAAGGAATTTATGGAAAAGTGGCAAAATCGCGGAGCCACGATCGATACGATCGAGAGCGGACGAAGACGGACGAGATGGAGGAGAAAGAGGAACGAGACGGACGAGGAACAGCGCACCCCTCCGACCACGTTGGCCACGTTGGCCGGCAAGGGGGGAAAAGTGGAGTCGAAAACAGGTTCGTACATTCTAAAAGGACGGCGTGATTCGACTGCGTGGCCAGTGTCGCGTCTCGATCCCCCGAAATCAGGAGCTAGTGGTAAGGGACCGGCCTTTATAATGAAGCGATAGAATGCGAAAAATTCGCTAGCTCGACAAGCGGACGCGCGTTCGTGCGTTTTCGAGCGTATTGTAAAAAGGGGAAAGGAGCGTGTAGTCGCGAGGGCCCTGTGACGCGGCGAAGAAAAGAGCCAGCCGATGGGCAATAGAGGGGAAGAGAGAGAGAGAGAGAGAGAGTGGGAGAGAGAGAAAGAGTGGCTGAATCTCGTCGAAGATTGGAGGTAAAGAGGGAGCGCATCTGGAAAGGTAGAGACGAGGATGACGAATTGCGTGGAAGCCACGGGAGAGCCTCGGGCCTCTCCATGGAGGCATTCGTAGAAGACGATTTGCGGACTCGGTTCTGAATCTTTGGTACCTTTTTACCCTTTTCCTTCGCCGGCAGATCGGGTGAGAGTAGGAGATGACGGGGAGGACGACGCGACGGCAGGGATGGAAGAGAATGGACAGTAGAGGAGGGAGAAGGTGAAGGAGGGGGGCGTGTGGAGGAGATGGAGGAGGAGGAGGAGGAGAGGGGGGGGGGGGTGTTATTAGCGAGTCGACCCTGGCGGCTGCCACGACGGACCACACACATCGTCGCATCGCGAACGAAGAAACGGCAAGAGACGCGGAGAAAGGAAAGAAGCAGGTCGACAGGGGAGAAGCGAAATGGAAGAGAGAAGAGGAAACCGATGAGAAAGGGAAGAGTTACGCGAACGAGAGAAGGACGAAGAAAGGCGAAAGGCCTCCTTTGCTCCGACCGCTTCGACGTTTCTCCATCATTCTCTTCGTTGCGTGCATCAACCGTCTTTCTTCCCTCTTTCTTTCATCTTCCGTCCATCCGTTCTTTCTTCCTTCCTTTCTTCCTTTCTTTCTTTCTTTCTTTCTTTCTTCTTTCCTTCCTTCCTTCGTTTCTTTCCTCACCTTTCTTCTTCTTCTTCTTCTTCTTCTCTTCACCTTCCGATCGGCTTTCGATTGTTTCGTCCACGAGCGCCAGCTAACTATTATACAATCTCTTCACGAACACCCGTTACGTTTTATGTCTTTATCCTCGCGCCAATGTGTCGATTAAGATGAAAGTGCCGACGACACTTAGGTGCCTCTATGACTCCGGCTCTCGAGCTGGCGTCTGTAATCGTTTAAACGCCACGAGTTCGAATTGTCACCGGTCCGGTCCGGACCGGCGAGCCGAAGATTATTGAAAAATCTGGGATCACGCGGCGAAGACGCGAATCGGCTTTAAACAACGCTTTGAATCATCGACGTCGAAGATACATTATTCGAAATTCGTTGCTCGGAGGACAAAAAGATCGTATACATGAGTCTCGTAAAAGATGTCGAAGAGTAAAACGAAGTTTTACGCGCGTTGCAATTAGCTTGGATTCCGATATTCGCATGCACATCGAAGGTATTACGGTTAAATCGATTTTGCGATGAACGTCACTAGGAATCAAAGCTGTCGTAAAACCGGATCAATATTACAATCATCGAGGTTTATCCGCGATTATATTGCAGTTTCTAATGGGGAGGGTTAGCTTTGAGGAACACGACTCTTCAGCGAGAAAACAAAACACGTTACGGGCAAGTCGTTAATTCGGGTTCGAATCCTGCTAAAGGATCTCGCCAGCCATGTCCTAGCTACCACTATCGAGGATTAACGTCACTCTGCCAGACTTAAGCCCGATTTTAATTGTGCGCCAATGATTCGGAACGCGGCGTTGGAAAAAAGTTGTTTACCCATACTTGGTACACCGGTGAACCGGTTTATCGGTCGAAGTTGAAAAGATGTCACTCAGCTTCCTACAGTATTTTACGGACTCGTCTCGAGAGCTTGTGTCTTTGCTACCGTTATCAGGGGATTAACGTCTGCTTGGTCGAACGCGATTCAAATTCAGGGGGCGCCTCCCGGTTTGTAATTTCGTTCGATACTCATTTACACTTTTAAGCCACTCCGCTTACGTTTGTCCTTGTTTCTCTCTCTCCCGGTATATGAGTATTTTGCACCAATTTGTTTCGGGATATAATGTTTTATTCGTCGATCAAAAGCATTCCGTCGCGATTAAAAGCGGCGTTGATCAGTCTGATCTCTCTCTCCCCCCCCCCCGGTTCTCTTTCCCCAGCTGCGAAACGCGTAGCTCGAGTTAAAAAAGAAACGTCCGCGCGGAAGGTCCTTAAACTCGAGCGCGGGGCGGTTCTTCGGAGACAGGCTGGCATCGACATTCCCAAAAGGGTTTTAACCGGGTCGAGTCCGACCAATCGACGCTCGGCAGCCCTAGCTTTGATAGCGTTTCCATGTAGAGTCAGGCTTGGTGCCTGTGATCCCCTTGTTCGTCAGAATTTTGTCAATCGCGCATCGTCGCGCTACCTGACGAATAATCCGCCGGGAGCTTTTCATCTGCTCGCCCGTCCGCACCGGTAACACGCGCCTCTGTCCGCATCCGTGTATGCACGCGCAAACTCCGCGTGCACTTACTGCTCGGAAATCTGGCCTGGTACCAGCTCGCGTGCACAAGCTCGCGCGTATCATATTTCTCGCTACCCGGGGGGTGCCCGGGCCCCTTTTAATTCCGTGTGTAAGACATTGTCCGCTTTAATTACCTACTCTTCGTCGTCGATGGTGGCCAACGGGACGGCGAGAAAAGGGGTTGGGAGGGTGAAGGGGACCGCGCGGGAAGAGAGCTGTGCCGCTCTGCCTTCTCGTCGCGCGCCAACGAACCTCGAACGAGACACAGAGAGAAAGAGCGAGTGAGAGAGAGAGAGAGAGGGGGGGGGAGAGGAGGAGGGAAGAAACAGAGAGAAAGGGAACGGACGAGATTATATTGCGGCTTATGCCCCGCGACGATCCCTCTTCCTCCGCCGTGCCGCAGACTTTAACACACGGAGAGGGAACAAATTACTTAGTAATACTGCTGGCCGAAAATTTCGCGCCACCTGCGGTTTTGCGGCGCGTACCTGGCCCGTACTGGCGTGTACGTCGCCGCCGCGGTGTCGTACAAACAAATGTTCTTGCGGTCGCGTCGCGTTACGTTTTCGAAAAGCCATCCGAGGGACTTAGACTGGCTAAGCTGCTCTCTCTAAAGGCCGAGATCTCCTACAGGCCACGTTATATTACCTGCGGCTAGGTACTTGTATAAATAGAAGCGTGTAAGCTCGCAGGAGTTATGTCGCCTACGTGGTGGTTCGTTTCCGTAGCGACGTTTTTCGTTCTAGATTCTCGGTTGAATTCATTCAGGAAATTGCTGGGCGACTATTTATGACACAAGTTCGGAATTTCAAGGTGGCAGCTTCGATAGTCTCGTCGATCGATTGCTTCCTAGAGCCGCTCGTTGTTAAAAGAGCAAAATCTGACGTCGCGAGTATTTTCGGCCGATTTATGCGCGTCACTTAAGCGATGAAGCTCACGTGTGCTAATGAAAAGACGCGATGAAAATACAGCCGGTTGGCCGGTGTTTTGTGCACATTTTGAACGAGGATCTCTGTCGGTTGAACGTGGTCGTTAATATTCAACAGAGGCCGGGCGGTGTAGTTTCCATTGTAAAAATCCTTACGCCGGTCGGACCACGCGAATCGTATCTCTTGTTTGCTTGATGACGGGAAAAAAGTGTCGGCGGGAAAAAGCTGAATGCCGCAAGAAGGATTACGTCCCTACGACCTCATTTTTCTCGCGAGTGCAGCTGCACTTTGCAGGTGCATCGTTTAGGCGATCGTTTTTTGCTTGTCTCCAAACGGAAGCCGTCTCAGTGTACAGAATATCAGGTTTTTCGCCCACGAACTATAGTTACATTCGTTGAAACGTGTCTAGGACCTTTCAATAAATTAACGCGTTAAATTAATTAAAAAACGTTCACGCGGTTCGATGAGCAAGGTTCCGCGGCAAGAGTCAGAAAGTTACGTAAAAATTGTCACGAAGAGAATACAGCACACTACTGGAAAAGATATTAGTAGAAACGTAACTAAAAAAGTTGCAACATTCTGTGACCACATCTTTGCTTAAACTGTTTTAATAGCATTCTTATGCTGTATATTGTTTATATAATAAATATCGATAAAAGCAATATTCAGCTGCTATTAAGCAAATCAACGTCGCACCACAAGAGGAATCACAGCCTACGATTTTGAATCTACGTGAAATTTCGAGTCGATTTGACCGTAAAAATTTTGATCGTCGGTTTTTCAATCATGCTGCTTGATTAGGCGGGTTATTTTCGCGACATCTCGCGCGTCGGTAGCGCGGACATGAACCGTTCTCGGTAAAGAGGTAAAAGCGAGCGCCTCATCGGCAGAAACGCGCCACTTTTATCCGATTTTATATATCCCCGAAAAGTTCGGCCGACGAGGCCGTAAAGCGTTGCGCGCGAGTTTCGAGTTAAATCAAATTCGTTCCGCGAAACGTTCCTCCCTGGGAAGCGTTTCACGCACGCAAACGAGATTCCACGGCGACATTACCAATCCTTCTTGCGCGCGGTGCACCATTCACCGGGGCGGGGAGGGTTATAAGGCTGCTTCTTCGTATCGTTCCACGAACACACGCGTGAGGATCTCTGACGAGAGAGGAAGGGAGGACAGAGAAAGGAAAGAAAGGAAGCAACACGAGCGCGGGACGGGAAAGGGAGGAAGGAATCGGGGAGACGAGAAGTCGCGCGGCGCGATAAATTATTCGACCGCGCTTTTAACGATTTTTCAAGCAACAATTCTGATGAACCCGCGGAGGGACGGTTCGATAATTTGCGATCGCGTTTAAATCACGGGCTCGCGATGCCTTGAGAATGGAGAAGGGGAACCTGGCTGAAAGTGTACCGAGTTTTTATCGTTATTACGAACGTGAGAAGAGTCGAGGCGAAGAGGAAGGAGGAGAGAAAAAAAGAGAAAGAAGAAAATGGGAAGGTACGAGGTTTCGTTATCGCCAGTCCAATAAATATCGGGAAGAGCAACGAAGTAGGTGTCTAATCCCCAATAACTCCGACTGGTCCGTATCTCTTTGGTCGGTGGAAAGTATTCGGGGCAGGAACTTGAAGAAGCGGCGAATAGTTTCCGAGAAGGAACCGCGCCGGCACAGCGCCGGTTAAGAGGCAGGAGGGAGAAGGGGGAGGTCGCAGCCGCGCGTAAAGACAGAAATGCTCGCGTGAAAAAGTGGCGTCCTTGGGTCGCCGGTTCGCGTGCGAATGGTTCGCTCGCTCGCTTGGATTTTGGTCCGTGTTCGCCATTCGAGGTCATAGGGCGAGAAGACGAGCTTCGCGAGGTCACACGCGTGACATACACGCGCGCGGACGTTGAGAACGCGCGCGGATGGCTACACGAAGCCGGCGGATGCCGGCGGTGGTCTGCCAATGGTCCCGCAATATTTCATAATTAGCCGTGATGCCCGTACGTCGTGGAGTACACACTCGCGTTTATTCGTGCACGGACGTGGCTATTCGATTTCCGCACACGAGACCGTGTCCACTCGCGCCCTCCGTCATGCTACGCCACGATGTTGTGCCTACACATCCCCGATTAAATGCCGTATTAACTTCGGGGCCCTTCATATTTTAGACCCGCGTATAGACGAGGGTTCGCGGAGAGAGAAATGCTCTTTCGTGGGGGAGGACGCGGGAAGGCGGTATTTTCGGTTCTTGGACGGAGCGAGAGGCGAGAGAGCGAACGAGGGAGGGGGATTCTACGGATAGCCTGTTCGCGAAAAGGGGTTAAGACATGGTGGAAATAAAAGCAACTGGAGAAAAACGAAGCGAGAAAAGGAGTAGAGAGAAAGAGAGAGAGAGAGAGAGAGAGAGAGAGATAGAGAGAGAGAGAAAGTAAGGGATCGCGAGAAAGAGAAGCGGTCGGAATCAGCGTAAAGTTAAAGAAGACGAAGAGGACGAAAGGGGGAAACGAAAGAGAGAACGAGGCGAGGCGAGAGAGGGAGGAAACATCTCACGTCTCAAGGCATCGTCAAGTGATTTACGCGCACGAATGTGGCGTAGGTACGATAATTAACCGAAGAGCGGCTTGGGCCCCGATCGCGCCAGAGCTGCTTTTCACTCTGCTCCATTCGACCGCGTGGGCGGTCTCTCGGGGCCCCGTCCAAATTTGACACGCGTATCATAACCCTTCCGACTTAGTTCCCTCGCCTCCCATGTGCGTGCGTGCGTGCGTGCGTGCGTGCGTGCGCGCGTATCTGTTGTACATACGTGCCGCAGCCAGCGAGCACATTCGCGGATTTCAGCCGAGAGCTACGAGGAGCTCCGAGCTGTACATTCACGCTTGCTCCAACTCGGATAGACGTTATTAAGTTATAGCCTGGCCAGAGCCAGCTAACTTTCGCGCCAACTTTGTGGGAATTTTTCTGTATCGTTACAAAGTTGTTACACGAGCAAGCACCTTTGGAATTTCCTGAGCAGATCTTTTTCCATTCTGTTACTAGCTTACAGTCCCTCGACTAATCTACGTTGGTGTCATTCTTTCGAAACTCTTTGTTCTTTCGTTTAGTGTTTCCATTCGGCCGGCCGATCGGGATCGATACCGCTGTTTCGTTATCGGTTTCTCCGAGAGGCAAGAATGACCGGCGCGATACCGCCGGGCTAAAAGCGGCTTGATTAAAAGCACCGCGTAGAAAGTAAAATATGAACACGGGTCTCGTCGTGAAATTCATGTTATCGGTTAACTGGAGTGGAACTTTGCAAGATAAATGATCGTTGCTCTCGAGCGAAATCCTGATTGAAATTGGATCGAACAGGACAAACAATCGATCCCGAGGCCATTTCGCCTCGTGAACTTTCGTTCCGTCGACGCGTACCACTTTTATTTTCGTCGCTCTTCTTCGTCTTTTTTTTTCCCGTCGACTCGTCGAGGTGCCAAGGGCCAGCCAGTATTTATGGGAACGTTCGATAGTTGGTGAAGCCTTCCCGGCTTCCATTTGTAATTGGATCAACGAAGACAAACGGTCGATCGTCTCTCGCGTGTTTTACGAGTGCGCCAGCGATCAGCCTCGTGTCACTGTTCATTGTGGACACGTGGTATAATTCGGATTCGACCAAACCGATGAATCAATGACGTTATCCGCACGTACATACACGTACGCGGAGGTGTACGTATCGTCCTGGATATTTGCAACGTTGATGCTCGTCTGGATCCGGGACAACGTTTGCCTGGCTACAACGACGTTGGCGAGAGACTGATGAACGTAGACGCCGGTCACGTGGGGTGGTCTGTGCGTCTATGCAGTCGTTTTTATAGCTATCGACTATGGCGGTTAGACTCTCGGCCCGATACACGGGCTAGGAATTCGCGAAATCCGAATGCAACTGGCAAATTGCTGTCCAAGAATCCGTCGGTGGAATTCCATTGAACGAAATACCATCACCGTGTTCTTACCTGGACGCGAAGGAATGGAACCGGAGATCCGATTTCGGCCTTCCTCGCAGCCCTTCGAGTCTAGGATATATCCACGTCCGTTCGTGAACGCCCGTCAACCGAGTCGTTGTGACGACTTTCTCGACTCTTTCTAATTTCGCGAACAAACGTAATTGTGGGTAATTCGAAAGGTATTGACGAAGAATTAAATTTAAGCGTTGCGAGATCGGAATCCGAGAGTGTGGCTTTCAAAAGTATGACAGAATGATCATTTGTTGAATAATTCGAATGACGTAAATTGAAACAGCGACGCGTCGTTAAACGGTGGTTTCGCAACCGAGAAGATGAAGCTACTTATCAAAGTGAACGAATGGCTGAATAAATGCTTCTTAGGATGTGGCAATGCCTTTTAGTCGAAGCGATAATACTCGGCATTTGGATTTCTTGTTCCCTCGCTCCTCGCATTATCCTTCTCGCTTTTGCTTAGAGCGGTCGGTACGTCGACGGTAAATCCTTCGACTTCTTCAGGGTTGAGTGCTATGGAGAGTTGTCTACGGATTAGAGTTCTATAAGGACTTGGCCAGAGTGGGCTCAAAGCAAAGGGCACTCGAGGAGTACACGCAATGTTAAAGGGCAATGAGAAAAATAGGAAGCTAGGAACGTCCGAAGGGAACTTGGCGAATCGAAAGTCTACGAAACTTTGTAAAGTACCGATTCTTCTATACATATATTATCTCAGAGAAAACAATTTTCGTTATATTCGATTTCAAGAGAGAGAGAGAGAGAGAGAGAGAGAGAGAGAACGTAATCAAACGTAATCCTTAAAAGTTATAAGCGACCTCGTGTCGCGCCGCTTCATGCATTCGCTTCACAGTGGATGCACGCTAGCGTTACGTGAAACGGCGTTACCATTAAGGAAATTCGTGCACGATACAGGATGGTGATCAAAGCGCAGAGTGACCGATACCGGGTAGTGGGAAACGCGGTCGGTTTGCCGCGTAGCCTCTATTTCAGCCGCGATATTTCAGTGGCGCGGCTGACAAATGAGCGGCAATTGCTACTTGGTACAGCGGCGGCGGTGGTGTACGAGCAACCGGGCAACAACTTTCCACCGTGCCCAGGCTTTCCACTATTGCCTCCGTCACCAGCACCCCACACCATCACCACCACCACCACCACCACCACCACCACCATCACCACCCACCGCTGCTACCTACCACCGTTGCTACCACCGCCATCGCCATCATCATCGCCACTAGCATCGGCCAAGGCAAATGATTTACTCTGTAATACCGATAGCTTGTATGATCGATTCGAACATTAATGCCGATCGGATGCACGGATGTGCGTTGCCGTTGCGCGATTCCCAGTCCAACGTATTTCTCTCGGCATTACACGCGGCATTGATGCCCGATACGCGAAGGGCACTCTCACCGATGGCATAAGCAACGAGAGAATTGATGTTTGTACGCGTACACGCAACTATGGCCACCGGAGTCATGTATATTTACGAAGCTCCGGTCCGCTGGCCGATTTTCGTCCGGTCGTCGAATCGTCCACCGATCTCTGATTTATCGGCTTTACCCCTGTTTGATCGCGTTCGATAATCGCCGCGTCGAACACTTACGCACTTCTCTTGCAACGCTCAACGACGTTCCCAATGGGTAAAATTCCCGTGCAATTCTGAGTGATATCGATGGTTTATCGGTTTATCTCGCCTGACGGTGTAATTTTACTTTTTGTACGTACGATAGAAGTTGATAGAATTTGGCAGCTGGCAGTCGAACGTATTTCACTGTTTATAAATCTTGGATCTCGCGTATTTTCGCGAATGTTGAAAGCAAAGCCGGTTAATTCGATTCGAAAGCCGAATTACACGCACGGCATGTGCGACTAATCCACGATGAACCCCGATTTACCGAGTTTCTCTCGTGTGATTGCGTGTGTCCAGCTCTCGGCTAGCCGCCGTTCGATTCATAACGGCAAACTGTAAAAGCACTGTGGAGTATAACGTTTATTTCACTTTTAAAACGGGAAATTTTATTAGAAATTGAACAGTTTCGTCAGTTCGATTTATTCCGAGCCGATAACTTTTCGATAATTGATCGAAAATTCCGACAATTATTATGAATAAGTATAAGTATATTATAAATGGTGAAAATTCTCTAGAATTAACCTCCAAAGGACAGAGTATTTAAATCGCCCTTCGCTAGTGGACGGATTTAAATCGCCAGGCGAAGTTTAATTTTACATGTTTTCGTATAAATTACTGTACTTCCTATATTTTCAAAGTTAATCAAATCAAATAAAGACTCAAGCTACTCAAAATAAGAAGAGAGAGGCCGTCGATATATCGGACATACGGCTTTCTCAGAAATATTATACAGGTGTCGATATATCGGACGTTAGTACTTGGAAGGTTAAACCGTGCGTCGCCTCGTCTTACGTACTTTGACTCGCAGAAAGAAAGAAAGCAAGCTCGATTACTTGGAAACTCGGTTAGAAACTCGGGAGGTGAAAGGTCCGTTTGTTTTCGTAAGACTGTCATGCACGTCTCGCGTTGTGTCTTGCGTTTCGCCTTGGCGAACCGTAACGGCGTTATTGACGTATTGCAGTAGCGAAACCGGTTTTCCTCGGTCGCGGCTGGTCGTCGGTCGGGTCACAAGTAAAATTATTCCCGTCATTAAACTGACGTCCCGGCGCCCTGGAGATGAGGGCGCTGCGTTTACCGGTTTTATGGGCACTTGCATTTTACTGGTTTAATCTCTGCGCGTTCACCGATGGCGGCGACTGCCTCTCTGCAGCACGCGGCGCGGCTCCTACCTACATTTAGATCCTTTGATCCTTCGTATTTGTATTCATTTCTTGAAATCTTCATCGAGCCAGCACTAATTGACTTGTTCCTCCCGTTTCCTCCCTTACACGTCTTCTACTTCTTGATTTAATGGGAAATCCTTTCGCCGTGTTTGGCCATTAAGCGTCGGTGGAGCGCGCGTATCTTTTCGCGAGCGTAAATTTACGCGCGTCGGCGAACGAGCATTGTTTTTACGAACCATGTATTCAAAAACTCGAAACTTGTTCTTTATCGTTACGTCTAACGTAATTCTACTGTAGGATCGATTCTTCGGTCTCTCTCTCTCTCTCTCTCTGCTTCGGAGAAATTTCGCCTCCGTCAACTTTGAAGAAAATTAAGCTTGCTATGCCGCGGAGATCTCGACGTATCCTTTTTTTTTCTCCTTTCCCTCGTGAATTCAACAACGAAATCAACTTCTTCGTACCTTAATTATGCACGAGCAATCTGCTTGGCTGTTATTCGAGACGAGACGCCGCGGAAAGTTCGCCTCGCGATATGTATTCGGAGGAACGTCGTCTACCTCTTACTTTTGTTCCTGTCGCGTCTGCCTTTACGCTGCATCCTCGAGCCCCGGTGATTGCACGACGAAAGCGTTTCCTTTATTTTCCAAACTTTCAACAGCCAAGCGCGGTGCTCCTCCTCGACTGGCTGCATCGACCTTCCGCGTTACCTCCAAGCAGATATTACGATCTTTTCTCGAGCGAGTCAAAGTTGTTCTTTGCGGAGGAACTCGACGAAACCCGTTTTTTCTTTTCCTTTTTTTCTTTTTTTGTTTCTTTCTTTTGAAATTAAACTAGAAGGATTTCCGTTTAGATTCCAGATCGCGCGGCGGCGAAGATTGTAAAGCAACTGTAAATGCATCGGCAGAGAAGTATGGTCGTTAGAGAGATAGTTTCACGACATTGCCGGCACTGATAGCACGCAGAGAAATGACGGTGATGCGTCAGCAGGAAGGATCGAAACGCGAAACTATTACATTACATACACTATGATCCACAGGTTTCTTCAAACCTTGTTTCAAACTTTTCAAGAAACGGACGATCGTCTCGTTTCTAATGCTCGTACGCATTACTGCCACCTGATGGATCTGCCTCGGTGGAATTTGCGAGTAGTCGTTCGTAATTTCTTCAAATCCTTCTGTCGCCTCGATTATCTTTATCACTGCACGAATCAACCAGACGAATCGAGTAACAGAATAAGTAGAAATTTCTTTTTGCTGCAAGTACAAATTTTCCGCAAGTACGTACGAACGTATATGACTAACAAAAGGAAACTTGCGGCAGACGAAACGGCAAGAACGAAAGGAAGAAAGAGATTCCGGCAAAGAGCGTGGTGTTCTCACGGTTGCTCCTTTGATTTCAAGATTTCGACACTTTCGGCGAGGCGGGTGTGGGGTGCGCGGAGATATAAGGAGAGGGAAAGGGTGAAAGACGTGCGCGCGAGGCTAAAGAGAGGCGGGCTAGGGAGTTGCCCGCATTGCCAGCCGCACTTTGAGAGGCAAGAGCGGCTTTTAGAACAATAGCACTTCGGACCTCGAGTGCGTTAGCTATTCTTCTGACCAGCAGGATATTATCCGCCGAGAGAACGAACCCCGTTTGCTGGATAACATGAAGTAGCCGGGAAACTGTAGGTACATACATATACATATACATATATATGCGAACCTGTCTCCGCTATTGTGCGTAGGACAAGAGCGAATGAAAGAGTGTTGGGTTTATAATTCGTCGTCTCTCTCGTGTGATTAGGTTGGACAGAAAATGACCGAGGTTAGTTCTGTCGAATTATCGGCTACTAATTTCACATGTAATCTTAAAATGTAACTAACTTCATTTTAAATTCATTGCGTGATCTGATACCTGATTGTTTGAGCTTTAGAAAAAGATTAACACTTGTTTGTTCGATTCGTCGATTTCAAAATGGAAAGTCAAAACGCAACATTTTCGTCGTATTTTGCGAAAAGAAAGCTCGTGAAAAATGATCTGACGTGCATGGAGAAGAAGCCTTCAAAAATACGGCAAGGTCAGGATTAGTTTGTTAAATTTCACTACCGACGAGGATATCAAATCGTTCTTGCAACGTTTGCTCGTCGAAGAAGACGAGAACTTTTTTTTTGGAATGGCGGAATCATAAAGTTACCTGAACGATAATCGAAACAAATCGGCACACAGAAAAACGCAGTTACCTTCTGGCCAACCAAATATATTACCAGCAGGTGTAAGTTTGACCAAGTACGAGTAAGTTTGACAGTATGTTTATTGTTTATTGCAAACATCCATCAAGCCATCGAATTTCGCGAGTTCGAGTTTCATTTAGTTACCGTGTAAATAACTTTGGCAAGCCGACGAACGGCGCAGCGTTTAATTCGTGAATGAAAGGCTCGCCGATTGCCGGGGTGTGACGTGAGAAAGCAAACCGGCGACGAGACCGAGGAAGAAAACACGTGCACGTACGTATTTTGTTGCGGTCGCGGAAATCGGACAATCTGTAATGCGCCGCTGAATCCCGGCCGCCTACGTTGAAACCGCAACCGCGATGCGACATTGTCTCGGAAACCGCACGGCTCGATGTACGGCCGAACTTGACTGATTTCGACGCTTCGCGAAGTATCGCTGGGGGAGGAATTGCGTCGATCACTCTCCTCCGTGCGATTTCACGCGTACGGATACGTACGTGCGGGCGTGCGAATTGATTTTACGGTCAGAGGACGAAAATTGAAAATCGCGGAGAGTCGCTAGTCGAATTGCTGTTGCAATTTTCGAGGCTAACCTCGTTTGAAATTTCCATTTGAAGACAGACGTCACGGTCGATTTGAGAACCGTTCAAGTGCTCGTTTGATTTTAAATTGATAGATCTGATACCTTGCAAAGGATCGTTTGTTACGTTATTACCGAGCGATAACGTCGAGCGAGGGATATCGCGACGTTAAATAGAAACTGTTGCGCAACGATCTCGATCGAGGCAAGAGTCTCGAGAGAACAGGTTCCCGATCGGGTCAGCATCGGGCCAGTTAAGTTGTACGCGGTCGAATGGAACAGTTTGTACGACATGTCGCTTGTTCTTGTTCCCCCGTTCTTCGATTCCGATAATTTCGATAATTCTTTCGTCGATTCCTTCTTCTGCCCTGCCCCGGCCCCGTCCCTCTGGCCCATCGATTCGCGTTGCTCGTGGCCCGGTTGTCGACCGGGCTCTCTGCATAATGCGCACGATAGTGGATGTGCTAACGATCCGCCAAGTTCGACGGCTAATTAGATCAGCTGGTCGGATGTAACTAATACGAACGAGCGAATGCAAATGATACCTAACGAACGGCTTCTCGGCCCTTCTCGAGAGCGAGCTGGCGAAACGAAAATAAAAACCTGCCCGACCTGCGAGTTTTTTTCGAGATTACCGATTGGATTCGTGCGATCGCGGCCCCGCGGTCAAATGAACTAGGCGAGAGGTTTTATGCATGCATTGTGGCCGTCGGCCGGGGCCACAGTCCGGGGTAAAAGTTTTCTGGCCCGTCGTCGTATAAATCCGAAACGCTCGTACAACCAGAAATAAAAGCGAACGAATTTGTCGTTTGGCGTTTCCGTGACCCCCTTTTTTATCACCGTTTTATCGTCGCTGCTCATTTCGTTTTATTACTGCGCCTTTGCCTTCGTACGACCTTATTGCATCGCGTCTTTTGATTCGTTGACAAATTAGAAAATCCTTTTCTCGTTCTTAATGTTCCGCATCGCGTAGATCGAGGTTCAATCTAGTTGCAAGACAGTATTTTCTCTAACTGTTAATTAAATCGTCGTCGACTTTTATCCGAAACAGGTCAAGTCAGTACCGTCGATAATATTCCTTCTTTTTTTTTCTTCTTCTTTCCGACCTTTATTATTCTTAATCGGTCCATTATCTGAAATCGATCGGTTTAAATAGCTCGGACGATACCATGCGTGATCTCCGCGTTTGCGCAGCGATTCGCAAAAGAGCTTGTGCACGAGCTGTAGTCAAAGTCATTATGTCTCGCCGGCTGACAGTTACATATGTATAAATGCTCAATTTGCGCGCCAGCCTGCGAAACATTAATCTTATTATTTTAATTATAAAGGATCGGAGGGGTGCTCCGTTCGGCGATGCCTTATAAATATAGATGTCGACCGTAGGTTTTTTGACCATGTACAGTCCGCGAAAGTAGTTCTTCCACGGTACTTTCTCGTGTTCGTTACCTGGAGCTTCTCGTCTCGCCTCGATAGATATGCAGACGTAGGATAGACGTAGCTATGTCTTGTCGGAGTAGAAAATATTTTATTTAAAAATATTTTTCAGCTTTCAGAAATTTCTCTGTATTCTCTGTAAAGAAAGTCGATCATAAAATAGACAGGACCCTCCGATCTTCTAGGACTTGAGATCCCTAGAACGAATGAGAACGCTAGACCTGTAGACAATAAATGACACTCGAAAATACAGGCGAGCTATCGAACGAGTCGGACGAGATCCAGCGCTTTTTGTATAAACGTCAAATTATATAATTGCACAAATTGCAGCATAATTGTATATTTTTTTCTAACAATTCGGGAGTTCAAGTGGTTCGAGTAGTCTGCTCTTGTAGATTTCTCGAAGAAGCAGTAAGCGGTCGAGCGTGTGAAGTTGGATCGGGAGCTGGGAAGTTTACGTGAGAGATAACCGACGATTAATTCGGTAGGCACGGCTCCGGCTGGCATGCAACTCTTCAACGGTAATCGATAAATCTTCCGGTTGACACGGTGTTCCGCGGGGTTGAAAGCAATACGACTTCGTTAATTTATACGAATCACGAGGAACGCCGCGTACAAAGCGGCCGTTCCGAGCTTATTCCGCACGCGGAATTTATTTATTGCTTATCGGGGCGTACCACCGCCGTTTGAAGTGCCGACATTTGGCCGTTGTTGCAGTTGCAACGCTCTTTAGACGTCGCAACGGGTACTTTTCCGAGAGATACCGGGCTCGACTGTTTACTTTCTAAATTCTTCCCGATGACAATCCCATGGCGGTGAAGTCGGTCGGCAACACGTGTCCCGTCGTGTAAACGGCATTACGCACGGAAGAATACCAACGGCGTTAGATCAGAGTGGTAGAGAGTTTCCCTCCGCGAAATAGAAAATCTTGACGATTGATCGACGTGGACGAAGCGTGCCATACAGGCTGTATGTACGTATATATATACATACATACATACATAGAAGGTGCTGGCAGCGTTAATAGCCGCCGATCGGATCGTATCTGCGAACCGAAAGGCAAAGCAGTCGCGAAGGAAACCTGCCTCCCGTGCCGATCATTATTCTCTTTCGGTTTTTTAATTATCCGTGCAAAAGAAAGCGCAGACTTTTAATACTTTAACGAACTCTTTTCGTCCGTGGCTGGTAATTAAGATTGATGGCAAGTTCGAATGCGTAATTGTGCCGGACAGAGGCTTTCCTTCCTTTTTCTTCCGCGTGCCGCGCGCACTTCATCAATCAAACACTCCTCCTTTTCTTCGATTTTTTTTTTTTTTTTACCTATTTGGTTTTTACCTCCTTTTTGTTTCGATCTCTTCCTTTCGAGCTTCTTCGCTTCCTTTCTTCCTTTCCCCCTTTTTGTCCGTCTCCTTCTGAAACAGCGCGGTGGCACGCATTCCGAGTGAGCTTCACGCATCTGCCGACAAGAACCGAGGCCGAAGACGGGTCGAGCATTGTGAATACGCGAGGGCGTAGCGGCGCGCGCGTTTTGCACGCACCATCTCATTGTGCCCGGGCAAAAAACCGTGAAACGATATGAAAGCGAAGCTTTCTGCGCCGTGGAGAATACCCTGCGCCAGAAGCGGATTAGAGTTCGGCCCTGACACGCGGCGAGTACACCTTGCTAATGGCGGGCAAGCGTTGAATCGCGCACGCCCGTGTGCGAAATTCCCTCTCGCGAAAGTCGTTCCCCAAACGCGACGAACAATTCTCCAGTTCCTCACCGCGTGGCTATCTATCAACTCAGTTTTCATTTCACACTTCTTGGAACTTTTGCACTCGTCCGAATTTTTTTAAATCCCCGTTAATAATAAATTGTTTTACAATTTTACACATGTTGGATAACCAGACAATATTGATTCGGCGCTAATTCCCTAAAGTGGCCTGCGGACTCTCTCTCTTCGATTCGCCATAAACAAAAATATAACTCTCTTTTTCTGCTGTTTTTAATACCTTTATTTCTATAACTTATTTCTGTACAATACTAAAGACCGATGTTGCATTGTTTTTTGGTATCGGTTTCCCAGACAACTGTTAATCGTATGAGACAGGAGATGTCAGGCGACTGGCAGCACTGTGCTATTTTCAACATTTTCCATCAACCAAACTTGAGATATTGTAATATCGTTCTAACGTAGAATAAACCCTCCTATAAAAATCACAAGTGTCGTTCCTTCACGCGGAATTCAACACACGCGAGAAAGATATTCACACGAATGTAATAGAAAGGGTAGAAGGCGTTAGAAAAACGACCATTTTCGAGCGAACAAGCAAAACGCACGATGATTGCAGTGGAACGCGCGGTGGAAGAAGCGCGAGCGAAAAAGAGACTACCTGGAGAGAGTGGAACGATGAAGCCACTTGCCAGGCATTATCAAAGTCGGCGCTGGGGTATTGTGGTGCGTGCGTTTGTCTAGGATGGTACGCGGCGTCTTTTAAAGCGCACGGATCGGCCTCGCGGTCGCGCAATAAATTAGCATTGTTCGGGCCGGCGAGCGAACGAGAGAAACGGGCCGAAGGAGAAAAAGAAGAGAGGACAGTTCGCGGTGGTGCAGGAGCGCGCGTTCCGCACCTGTTACCTTTTTCAGAGACACACGCGCGTAGGGAAACGCGGAGGCGGAGCACGAAGAGGGAAAGTTTCTTAACTCGCGAGCGAGCTGAAGCCGGGGGAAGAGGAACAAAGAAGCGAACGCGGTCGAGAGGGAGCGGGCCGAGAGGAAAACAGAGAGAAAAAGAGAGAAAGAGAGAGAGAGAGAGAGAGAGAGAGAGAATATGCAGCGACGCTGACTTAATCCGGAGGCCCACGGGTTAAGCCAGTCCCGGATATATACACAATGCTGGCCACCCGGTTTCCGCTCTAGTTAGTGCGTAGAGCCCGTAAACAGAATGACAACCAAGCCCTAGACGCCGCGAGACCCGAAGTCTTACTTACGTTTCTATAATACTCGTTCATCGTGAAAAAGCTGCCGCCGCGAGACCTCGTGGTCGTTCTCTCTGTAACCAACGACTCGCCGATCATGTTCAACCCCCGATGCTGCTGCTGCTGCTGCTGCTGCTGCTGCAACCGAGTTCAATTTCACGTTTCTCGTGGAATGAAGCTGAGACAACAGAGCTGCTTCATCGTTTAGCAGGTGATCTTCAATCTCTCGCGTAGGTTTCACGTTTTAATTGTTAATTTATATTTCCTCGTTTTCCTTCGAAGTTGCTGGCAAGTAATTCCACCATTGTGGAAATATGTGACAAACGTTTTTACGCGTTAACTCCAGTTTGATTTCATTTGAATTTATATTCGATTTAACTTGAGTTTGAATTTAATTCAATTTGAATTTCAATTCGATGTAAATTCGAACTCGACCTCGGGGTTCGTATTTTTGCCGCGCGAGCAATTTCTATTTTTCGGCAGCCGGCGAAATCCGACGAAATTTCCGGTGATTACATTTCATTTGCTTTCGGAAGTTTAATTACATGTTTACAACACTCTCGGATAACTGTTTTCGCGAATCCGAGAGAGAGAGAGAGAGATAAAGAGAGAGAAAGAGAGAGAGAGACAGAGAACGTTGTTTTTTCCTGGAGATTAAGAGCCAGTGGCCAATCATAATTCGTTAAACACGTCCGGTATATTGTCGCCGGCGTCTGCGGAGAATAAATCACCAGAGGCTTACGCTGTAGTTTATTGACGTCATAGTGCACGATGGCTTCTGAATTTTACATCGGGTTCCCTAATACGTTCCCCTGATAGGGGGATACCTTGTTCTCCGATGCTCCCGGTATCGTCGTGCGAAATTAGACTTTTGAGCCGTTCTGAAGGCACGTGAAAAAGAAACACGACGAATTAAAAAAAATTTCATCGATTCGTTTTACTTTACTAGAAAAAAAAAGAGAAGAAAAGAAATGGAAAGAAAAACGTTCAAAACGCTCTTTTCAATGATCGTTTAAAATTTTATACAATTACGTTTAGTAATATTTTTACAAAGCAGCAATGCGTAACAAATTGAACGCCTATTTTTCCGCAATTACGAGCGACGCTGGTCGATCTATATACATCTCCTCGTTTGCATGTGCGTTTCGAATTTGAATGTGGCGAAAAAAAGCAAAAACGGGAGGAGGGAAAAAAAGAGCGAAAAAAGAATAAATGTTTCACGGTAGCGAGTATTTCGGTTACATAAATAACGAGTTATTTTCGACCACGAAATTTCCGCGTGGAAATCAATAATCGAATAATACCGCAAGCAGAGGGAAATTAGTTCTCCCCAAATTTCGTGTAATCTCGGGGGCTTGGGTTCTAATATGTAAATCCTCTGACATAACGACCAGTTCGTTTCAGTGTTCTCCGATTACCGCTCTAGCTCCTGGATTTCGTTGTAGAACGCCATCGTGTTGTTCACCCGCACGAAATCACTATCAATTATCCTTTTCCTTCGCTTATCAACTTCTTGAATAAATCACATCGCCGACGAATTCACTTACGATGCTACGTTTGTCCGAAACTTCACGCCGTTGTGTTTAATTTGTAATTTCCCTCTTTAACTCTAAACTTTAATTAACACGGGGCAGAGTTGGAAAAATATATACATCTCGCGACGAAAACAAATGTCACGTCGTGCGGTTCGCCCTTCTCGCAGCGCGATTAATTCCCTTTACATGGCTGACCACAAACCGTTCTCATCTACTAACAGTATATATTATCTTGACGTAAATTTCTCTATCGCGCGGACAGCAGCGCGCGTTGCCCCGGTGAAAACAGGTTTCAAATTGAAAGCTGCGAACGCGACCTTTCAATTTGAAACGCGTTTTAATTCGTGCACGTTGAATCGCACGGTGGATAAAAAAAAAAAAAAAACTGTTCGAACAAAATCACGTCGCACGCTTACCACCGTTGGCTTCCATCGATCTAATAGACAAACTTTCTCATATACTTGAGAATTTTCTCATCGTTCGATCGATCGTATCGTATCGTGTACGATTTATCCTCTCGTTTCTGTCCCCCTGTTTTCGATCGATCCGCGAAACGGAAGAACCGTGTCAAATATTCAGCCTGGCGTGTGCACAGACATATCCTCGTTCGTATACATGTACGCGCGATTTCGTATTCGAATATCAGCAGAATATCCTCAGAGGCGACCGCGTTGTCTGCTCCGACGATGTATCTCGATGGCGCCTCACTGGTAAGGCCTCCTTTCCGTTTCCGCTCGCGGTACGAGAGAAAGATCGGTTTCTTCGGTCGCGAGAGAGAAAATGCGCTTTTCCTTTCGAGTTCTTACATTTGAATGAAGCTAGAAGGATAAGAGGAAGGAACCGAGGGGAAGCGGCAACGAAACCGGGGTACACACACGTACACACACAGCACACATACGCGCGCGACTGTATTTCGAATTCTTTGGCGCGAACTACCGTAGTCCTTTACCCCTTCGTCCCGCCCCTGTTATTCTCCACCCCTTTGCCGTCGATCGTTTTCTTCCACTTTTCAGCCCAGGAGACCGCCTCGGTCGTTGATTTATTTATTTCCTCGTGTTTCACGCTGTCGACTCGGCTCGTTCTTTCTGTTCATCGTTGCCTCGTTGTTTCCCTTTTTCGCCCATTTCGTTCGATTTCCTCCCTCGAGTTCTGTCGCCCGACGCCGTCGTCGTCGTTGTCGTCGTTCGACGACGACGTCGTCGAGTCGTCCCGACTTTGACGTCGCCCAGGAGCCGCCGATTTCCGGCAATTGGCTCCGGCAACGGGTGCCTCGCCTACCAGTGCAGTATTCAAAGGTTTGACTTCTTCCTTCCACGGGAATAAGTCTCCCTTCTTTCTCTCAGTTTGCCCTCGTCTGCTAGTCTGCCGCTTTTGTGCTTGTTCCCTCTTCTTCCTCGTCCCTTCCTTCTTTCCCTTCTTTGCCGCCATTCTTCTCTCACCGATCGACGGACTTGCCAGTTTGTTCCATTATCGCCGCGTTAAGCGACTGTCGAAAGATGAAAGGCAAACTGAGTTAAAGGGGAGCAGCGCGCGTTTCTCGATTTATTTGCGTCGCGTTCGTCCCGATATAAAGTAATTTAGTAATCGGCGATTGTTGCTCGTTTTGTAAAATATCCTCAGCCGTGTTCTACGATACCGGCGGTTCTCGCGGTTACGCGACTAGGCGGACTAGGGGTTGTTACGTCGAGAGGAAGAAACGGAGTGGGTATCGATCGCCGACGGATACTCGCAAGAGTTAAAGAAATTCCTCTCGGCTCGTACACGCTCGCGCGTTCCCTCCTCCTCGCTCCGCTTTTATTCCCCCTCCTGCTTTTGGGATTGAATTTTAACGTCGACAGAGTCGTCGATTTCCGGAAACGATCTTGGCAAAGGATCGTGCCAAGCTGCAGTCTCCGAGGAATCGATCGTTAGCTTTGATCTTATTGCCCTCGCCCGTTTCCCTCGGCCACCCCCGGCCTCTTTTGTGCCTTCTCGGTTCCAACGTTTTTCCTTCCCCTCTTCGCGAAGGCGACGCCTGTAGAAATTTTGTGACAAATCACGCTGCGTTTTTAATTTAACCAAGTCGAAACTCTTCTTCGCACGCGAATATCCGCGTTACACGAGTTACATTGTCTCCGAAATTGGATGATTATCAACGTTTTCGGGATAGGCGCGAGGAGAGAATTTCGATAGAAAATTTCGACGCAGAGTTAAATGCAAACATCGCCGTACATCCCCTCTCCGTTCGATCCTGATCGAAACGTTCAGCTCGCCACGAAATGTCCGTTCGCCGCGGATCGATTATATCGCGTTACGAAGAAAATAATAGCCGTCAGGATCGCGTACGAGGGCGCATTAATCGCGGGCAAACACGACGCGTTACGTTTCTCGGGGGCCCACGGTCCTCTCACCCGGTTGGTGGGTGAGGCGATAGGTGATTTAATAAGGCTATATTTCGCATTGATTCATAAATACATCTGGGCGAGAGAGCGAGAGAGCGGTGCCGGTACCATTAAGCGATTGATCGCCGTGCAATTTGTAATCAATAAATCTGGAGAACGACCTCGCAGCGCGGCGCGGCGCGGCGCAGCGCGGCATAGCGCCTCGACGAACCGGGAGGAAACCGGAATGAGAGATTTTTCCGCCCGGGGAGAGAGCAACGCCAGCACCGCCTGCTCGTTATTTACAACGACCGAAAGCCAGAAGAACTGTTTACAAGATGACGCGGACCCGCGCCCCATACTGGAAAAAGCATCAATTCTCCGCGTATTTTTACCACCATCGTCGAGCTTCCTCGCTTCTTTCCTCTTCTATCGACCCCTTAACGAAGCAAAACACCGAACGTCCTTCGGTGAAAATATGTTTCTCGTTCCCGTTCTCGGTCGCTTACTATCTCCATGATTTATTTCGAATTCATTTCGTTGCCCGCTGCGTCGTTCCTCGACGGATCTTCTCTCCTACTGTTCTTCCCTTTTTCTTTTTCGTTCCTTCTCTTCTCGGTATCTTTTTGTCGTCGATATTAAATAAGTTAAATTAATGGAGAAATATGCGTACGTACGTATTTATACGGTATATATTCCGTAGTTGGCAAAGGTACGTTTTCCCAGCGAATTGTAACGCGGACGTATTCGATTCAAATGGAAAATGTATTTCATTTTCCATTTTGTCGTGTACGGAAGTGCATGCGAACGATTTTTTATCGATGAAAAAAAGAAAATAAATGAATAAAAAAAGGGAGACGCCGCGTGTACATACGTAGGTACATTTCCACGCCAGTTCCACGAGCCTGATTTTACGATGAATACTGTATCAGACGAAGACAACGAGCACTTACAGTGGATAATTTACAACAAAGAATGCAGATGAAAAGTACACGGAACGACGATGCGTATCTCGGTGTTTTTCGTGACGTAGTCGGTCGACTATTCCCTATAATACCCTTGTTCACAGACGGACGACACGTGTCCCGTGTTTGTTCTCAGCGAAACAGTTCGCTGGGAAAACGTTCGTATCGAAATTTCTCTCCTTTTTTGCAAACCGGCTCGGCAAACACCACCCTCGGTACTATTCCACGGGAAATTCTTTCCGTATGCATTCTATTTCGCGGGACTCGTTTGCGCAGGACGACATCCGTTGTTCGTAATGGCATTACGTTCGTGGAATAAAACGCGTTTGAAAATCTGAACGGATATTTCCTGGAAATTATATCTTTGGGAAATTGGTTCGCCGAATAATACGAAAGCCTCGCCGGGGAGGGGGATTTTGCGAGAGAGGAATACGAAAACTATGGTCTAATGGAAGCGAGAAAGTAAAAAATAGCCGGTTTACACCCAGGTGGATCGCGGTATCGCGTACAGAAGATTCAGAGCCCCACGCTATAAATCCACGCTCGTCGGTTATCAGATAATACAGCAGTTGAAATCCGGAAGATTAATCGAGAGCATATAATTAAACAGTCGTGTACTCGCATTATACCTCGGCTACAACATCGCACGGAACTTTAGAATCGCGTGGTTTCGTATCAGTCGGAGACGCGCGTCGTCGCGTCGTTGCCGGTTATTAATAAAAGCCTCGCGTAATCGATAATCCGCTGCTCGGTTCGGCTCACGACAATGGACGGCGCGCCTCGTAAGAAAGAGCCCGGCTCGGTCGTGTAGTCTGGCAAATCCTCGAACACGTCGCGTCGCGTGCACAAGAGAAAGAAAGAGAGAGAGAGAGAGAGAGAGATCGTGCTTTTCACAGATATCGCGCGGGTAGATTTTAATATTTCTTCGATCGCGAGATCCACGGCGAAGGAGTCTCGGCGAATCTATGAAAAACCGTCTCGGTTATGGCAGACGCGGGGTTTCCATACGGCGGAGGAGTCATACGCGAATACAAGAGACACAGACGGGGAGCGACAGTCTCGTAGCGGCGCGGAGGGCCGCGTTCGCGACACAGCGTCCGCGTGTACGAACGTATAAGGACGCGCGTGTACGCCGGGCAAACACATCTATTCGGGGTCGACGTTCAAGGGATCGTGCATGGAACGAGTCGTGAGCAGCCTAGAGCCGACACGGCGCTGGAATTTCTCGACAAATAGGCGAATATGCACATAAATACATAACAGAGCCCCGGTGACGGGTACCTCGAATCGCATAAGGACGCCGACGGGCGAAAGGAGACGACAACGAGACGACAAAGAGGACTAACCAGCAGGAGGAATGGAAGAGGTGAACGACGCGCGATGGCGCGGAGAACGAGGAAGAAGAAGAAATTACGAGAGGAAGAAGAGAACTTTCTCTCTCTTTCTCTCTCATTCTCTTTCTCTCACGGGAACCGGCCGTGATTCCACGCGGAGAGAACGAATGTCACGCGTGCTGTCGTGCACTTACACCACAGCTCGATGTAACTCACTTTATTAGCGATACGCGTTCCGTGGAAAATGAATTATTGAAAACGTGCCTCCGCCACGTCGGTGAGGCTTGGATCCACGTTGAGCAAGCGTCATTACTAGCAGTCATTAGCAGAGTCGTCGACTAGCTCGATCGTTGAACGTCACCGTCTTACAAAGTGTGTCCGCTCGATCACGAAAATTATTATATGCGAGTAAAACGACGATACTCTCTCCGTGGAATTAATTCTACGATTTTTTTTTGTGTTAGTCGATTACACGACTATCTTCTCGAGAGAGTCGAAAATTTGTTGGAAAATTTGTTCCCTTGGTTGTTGAATGGAGAGTTGGGAAGACGGATGGGTGGGGGTACTTACTATCGATTGCTCTAGGCTAGAATCGGGAGTACGGTGGTGGAAGCCGCAGCCAAGATTGAGGAGAATGTCGCGGATTTAGCGCGGTATGACGGTCACGTCTGTAATCAATTGTACGCATAGTCGCGGCCATCGGTTTGCCCCTAGCATTTCGCAATATTCGCGTCTATCCCCGGGGCCGATTCGCGGTGTGCTCGCCGAGCGTACGTGTGCGTGTACACGCGGCTGTGTATGCGCAGCATGCGAAAAATTAATTCCGTACATGATTTGCATATACACCCTGTTAGCAATACGTGCCCCTTAACGAACTACGTGAGCGCGCCAGCTTTACGATGCGCCGCTAGATTAAAAAGCAAATATAATTTCTCGCTGTTTATAAGGGCGAGCCTTTTATTCGCCGGTTTACCAGCTGCTGTTAACACGATCGACACCCTACGCTTCAGGCTGCGGTCTCCGTCTCGCTTTTCCACGATGCTCGCGTCCACTATTTTTGATTTGGACGATGAAAGACGATGAATGCTCGAAAATAAACCTCCTTCATCGCTGCTTGAATCTTCTGACTCTTGTCAGAGAGGTGACGAAACGTCTCGTTCGCTGAAACTCTCTCGTTAAGACTTTGCTAACTCTCCTAAAAGCTTAAGTTGTTTTTCGACGAAAGTTTGCAAACTGTCTTTGCAACCGTGGACCGGTAGTCGTTGCACGTAGAAATGAACGCAAAGTTTCAAAATTTTGAAAACACAGGTCTCGAGATATTGCGAGAGAAAGAAGAAAAAAACGCGAGAATTGTTTTCGATGGACCCAGCGTTTACCTGTACGTTGACCGAGCGAGAATATTTACCGAGAACCGAACGAGCGTGCACAAAATCGCAGCCCACCGGACGTATTACGCACGATTATGATGATTATTTTCCTTAATGTATAGCTGGCAGTGGCCGGGCTATGTTATTAATACAGAGGAAAGCACGGACACCCCGCTGAGGTCCTCACGATACACCATGGGCAAGGCCCTGACCTCGGGGCCTCACCATCGTCCAGGGTCCAGGGAATGGTTCGTGGGTTCGTACGTGCGGCATCACACACGGCGAGAGTCGCATCGTGGTTTTCATTGTTCTCTCTCGGTTCGATCTCTCCAACGGCAACCCGCTATCGAACGTCACATCAGCGTCCATTTCTTCTCTTCGCGACACGGGAACTCGGCGACGAGTTGTTGCTCCGTGACCTTGGCAATCTGAATTGATTTCAACGATCGCACGGTCACTTTCGCGCGTTCGAACATTCACGCGTGAACAACGAAGATGAAATAAATCGTGTGTGATCGAGAGAAAAGTTGAATCTTCTCGGTGCAAAAGTGAATCACTGGCTGAGAACCCTCGCTCTCGGTTGATATCGTTATCTGAAAAATCTTCGCCGCACGAATACGGCAATCGTGCATTTCTGTTCGCGGTACCAAACTGTTTGTTTAGAGAGGCAATTCCAATTTATAAGTAACTGGGATATCGGTTGTTTAACGTTTGGCCGTTCAAAGGTAAATAAATAAATAAATAAATCTAGATAATCGTAAATCGGTTGAGAGAGAAAAAGAAAAAAAAAAAAAGGAGAAGAACTCGTTGTGTCTCTTCGGGACCGGTTAGCTGAACAAAAGCAACGGACTGTTCGGGTTCCGGGTTCCGAGCGAGTGGAAGCACGGGAACGCGTGATACAGGCAGGGTTGCGAGGCGGATGGCAAGGGGGATGTGATGGAAGTGATACAAGTTTACACAGGGTAGGTATGTTAATGCACGATATAAATAAGGAGGCACATTCGGCGCCTAATAGGACGCTAATTGTGATTATATACAACACAGCCGCGCGAATGCAGCCTGAATTTTATATACCTATATAACATTTATTGCCGGCCGTCAGACCGGTCGTGTAGGGACGAGCAAAAATCCGCAACGGCCGGGAATTTATAGTAATGAAAGGATGGAGATTTATCGGGCGTTATTGCTTTACAAATGATCCGATATCCTGGTCCGCTCCGCTGGTACTTACGATGGTTAATTCGTGCAAGGTAGAATCATCCCGACACCAGCCGTTCAGAGCAGAACTCCTCGCCATTATACCGTAGGTATAACGCGAACGGCGAACGAGATCTCTCCCATTCTCGATCTCCTGCCTTTATTAATTGCCAACACGCTCGTATTATATATATACATACATACATATATAATTTTTTTTTTGTCGTCCAGACCCATTGGAATTAATCTCTTGGCAAGCAAGCTCTCGTCGACGTAGGTGAATCAGTAACGCACCGAGAGAATGATTGGTTAGTGCTTCTACAAGTTCTGCGTTTAATGAGCGCTGGCGAAACGTTTGACGTAGCTCGCGTATAACTCGCGTTGGCAACTTTGTAATTTGTCTTCATTCTATTTAGAACACCGCTAGGAGAAATTTAGAAATTTACCTCGTAGAGGTTTCTAGGACATCCTCGAGGTTTTACGAGAATTTCAAAATTTGTTTGTGATCGTCGATCGAGTAATAGACAAATTGACGAAAGTCAATGAATGGACAGTTGGTCAGAGAATAATTAAAGACTATGTAGCGTGGTTGGGGAAAGATGGTGTAAAGAAGGAGGTACAAGCGTATAACTCGAGAGGATAGAAAAAGCACCGATGGGAACTGGAGCCGGGAGTTTGTGCGGCCATTATCACAGGTGAAGGCCGCAAACGATACGTTGGATTCCGCTGATTTAAAAGCGTTCTTAGATTCGATTTACTTTCCTTTCCCTGGTCTTTTACGATTAGAGAAGGTCTTCCTGTCTTTCAATTTCACCTCTACGTTCCCTTTGTTCCATCCTTGCAGGAATCATGTGCTCGCAGCTGTTGAAATAAGTTTATTCCTTTACTTATACCTATTTCCACTTAATTGATGTAATTGCTACATTTGTGCCATTATGAATGCAAGTATCCTACATGAATCTGTAGGAATATAAGAACGAGAAACGAAACTGATACTTTATTATTAAATTTTCAAGCTGTGTATCTAGATCGCCCGAAAATAGTAGATCACAGAAGGGATCTTTTATGAAAATACTTGATTACGGATCAAATTTTCTTGAGTTGCCCGGTGGTGAAATTTTCCTCAAAATTTCTCAGTAATTTCTCATCTCTTTCGGCCACGGTAATCAATCGGAATCAATTTTTTTTCGACCACGATGGGCGAAACAATCCACAAACAAACCCACGAATGTACGCCGTGTTCGATGTGATGATTTTTAAGCTCTGACACTCTGTGCGCTCTAATGAATCCGCGATTCACAGTCAGTCAGGATTCAGGATTTATCAGACGTTGAGACGAGTTTTATCATAAGTCCCAAGGCGAACGCAACGAAGGCGCGAGCATCATCGCGAATATCAATTTCTGTCGAGGTCGATTTAAAAAGTGCCGGCGTGAGTTCTGGCTGCGTCTCTCCGTGCCGCTTGCATTCGTGACCGGTGCATGCTGGTATCCAACACAGGGGAACATATTGGATCCCACGACCAACGCCGATGTCGTCCAATACTTGTTCTTTATTGGATCTAAGTGCAACGGGCGTAAATAATCTTTTGTGCTCATTTTATTACTGCATCCGGCGAGCGTATTTTTATGCCCCTGGTTATCTGGTCGTCGAGGCTTTTAGCAACACGGAAACCGAGCAGATTTTCCGTGTACCGGCGATATCGGTCGATAGCCAGAGGTTCGGGTTCATCAATAGTGAAAAAACAGAAACACAGTGGCTTCGGTGGTTTCGAAACTGGTGGATTGCTTAACTTTTTCCATGGATTATTATCGGATAACACGATACACCGTGCTTGATCCAACTTTTTTTTTTATCTCTGTGCTTTATATATATGTAGCATCGTAGGTTTAAATTATTATTTTTATGCAGTTCGTTCAATTATACCAGATGGACTGTGTTTACCGATCGTAAGAAATGCGTGAAAATAAAGAAAGTATGAATGCGGTGGGAAAACCTTTTTTTCTTTTTGGAAAAAAGAGACTCGATCGAAAGGCAGAACAGAGTAGACTAAATCGGAGACAGCGTCGATTGAGTTGTGAAAAGGAGCGGTGACCGAGTATATTAGTTATTAATTTGTATTCATTATCTTGTATAATTACCTATTATTTAATCGCCAACACTATTATAAAAAAAATATTACCTTATATCTTTATACACACATATAATTCCGCGAAAGAAAAATTAGAAATAATTCCAATGTGTATTTTCAGCAGGAAAAAATGTTGTTCAAGTTTAACGCGTATAATTAAGTGTTGGCGTCAACTGTGTTGCCTCATCAGATTTTCCTAGTAATTATGTCCCCCCTCTCTTTCTCTCTCTCTTCCTCCACCTCCCATGCACGTACTTAATATATAGTTGGCGTGAACTTTTCTTTTTTCCCCCTGGTACGCGCACAATCCTCGAGTGCATGCTGATTTCCCCGCGATCCCTTTGTTCGGCTAAACGCGATGCTTCTCCCGCTTGCAACCGAATTTATGAAGCCCTCGAACTTTTCATCTGCGATGCTCAGAGAGAGGCGCGCCCGCCCGCCCGCCCGCCATTCAAAGGACGTTGAATTAAATTCCCTACCCGGTATAGAAATACTCTATTACCGGCGGAAAACGATGGCGCGGAATTTCATATGACCCGTTCGGTTGACTGACTATCAATATCGAGACGTCTTCGACGTATGGGCAAAACTCGAGGAAAACGAGATAAGGGGAAGAGACCGTGTGATAAGCGTAAAAGCGTGAGATAGATACGTCGCGCGGCGTTGTAATGCAACGGGGTGAGATGAAATAAGCGGAAAAAAGGGCGCGGAGCGTGGGGAATGGAAAAGAAAGAAAGGAAAAAAACGAGGAGTGGAAAAGACGGAAGAGAGATAAGAAAAAGGAAAGAAAAAAAAAAAAAGGAAAAAAGTGAGAAAAAGTCAACCGGTTTCTACGATATTACCGAGCTTCGGTATTAAATATTTTTATTCGGCGGTGATAAAAGAATAAAGAAGGAGAGGAGAGGCGATCGTAAGCGGAAGCAAAAGAAATGGCGGAATGGTACACACACGCGTGTGCTGCGCGCAACGTGAAACAGTAATGGGAGCTGGAGGACGACGCAACTCTTTATCAAGGAAACATTTTTTCGCCGTGAAAAATTACGCTTTTTACGGTTTTAGTCCCGTATGTAATTACCATTACTTTCATGAATATGGTGATAATATAAGAAACGGGCGGCGCGACAAAAAACTACTTTAATGCATTTAATTAAGTCGTGGCATTTTATCCTGGCATTTTTACAGGAGCCACGCAGCGGAGAGAATTTTAAAACGCTATCGGGACGGCCGATATATCGTTCGCTGGCCCGTGGAACTCACTTGAAAATACGTCGTAACGCCCGTCAAATATAAGGGAGAGACAGAGTAACAAAAAAAGAGAGAGAGAGAGAGAGAGAGAGAAGGAAAGAGAGATAATATCGAAGAAGGTGAGATGATATCGAGATCGTACAGGGATAAAGGAAAGAACAAGAAAAAAGAAAGAAAGGAGAAAAAGAGAAAAGGAAAGGGGGCGAGTAAGCTTACGATCAAAGCCTCCGCTCTTTTCACCTTCGTGTAACTTATAAACTGTTAGCCGTGTCCCAAACGTTTTCACTAGTCGCGCAAATAAGTCGACGGCCGACGAAAAATAGAGTCATATTTTTGGGGGCAGCTGCGGCTGTGCCGTCTCTCCACGGAGATTCTAATAAGAACCGCGTAAAGCTTAGAAATTAATGTCCTCCACCTATCTCTGCCTCTCTTTTTCAAACCTCTTGTTCTCTTACTTTCGCCGCCTCGTGGCAGGATACACGGTAATTTCTTCTTTCAACTTTTACGCCCATTTCTCTCGTTTCTCTGCCTTTTGCTTGAGAAAAACACCTGGCCTGACATAATCGGACTCGACTGATTTATGACCGTTGAGGCACCAATATCGGCGGCTGCAAAAATCTGCTCGCGTTTGTCGTTGACCGTCGGAACAAACGGGGAATCGACAGTTTTTGCAACGGCGAAGCTTACGTCGTCTTAAGAAGTTCAAAGGCAACGAGTCGTCGGCCGATCGCTTTCGCAACTTCATCCTCCTCCACTTCTCCCCGTTCTTTTTTTTTTTTTCTTTTTCGTTTACGTTTCTCTTCGCTGACGATTTACATTCGTACAGTCTTTCGCATTTCATACATATTCAATGGAACACCGACACCGAATGGAATATAAAATGCATTTCAGAAATCATTACACACCGTTCACGTTGCATTTTCGCGTATAATTACATAAGCCAGCTGCCATAATGATAAAGGAGATTGCATTATCGCTGGGCTCCAGGCCAACATTTCCATCGATCAAATTCCTTCCGGCCCGTGAGCGAGGTTATTTAACGGGAAAACGTAATAAATTGTAGAACCCGTCTCTCTCTCCCTCTCTCTCTCTCTCGCTCTTCTGGCGTCGTAACGACACCCAGTGCATCCAGTAAAGCGGCCGCTTACCAATGCAATGTTCTCGCAAACGGACCGCGAGAGGTTTTTGCCGGAGGAATCAAGAAAAAGAGCGATCTAAAGAGATCAGAGTGTTCCGGTCGGTGGAACAGGTCGAATACGAAATCGGAAACTAATTTACCGGGATCCAGTGGCTAATCCACCTTTCCGTGGCGCATAATACGCGTTACTCGATTATAAACAGTCTTGGCCGCCGTGAAGTATGATTTAACTATTGCTGTCAGCGTGTCACGCGTCGTTTGTCACGATGATTAATTCACTCCTACTCGATATCCCTTTCATCGATTTTCTTGCTCGCTTTCTGCTCCACGTACTTTCGACAATTAATCATTTCCTCTCCTACCGGTTGAGCGTTGTCCGGGTTATCGTTTAATTCGACAGCCGGCCTTCTTTTTTCGTCGAGTACGACAAGGTTACCGGAACAGCGCGTGGAATGTTTTTCGGACGACGGAAAGATCTCTCGTTTTTTCCACACGTTACCTTCGATCGTTGGAGATTTTAAATCTCGCGGACTATTCCGGTTAATCGGAATCGCGCAATAATCAGTTTTAATATAAACAGACGGGAACCGCGGAGGAGCAAAGGGAGAGGAAGGGAGGGGAGGGATTTTCGTAGGTCGGTGGTCGTTAGTTCGCAATTGTTCGCGAACATTAATACCGTCGTATCGTAGAATCGAAGATAGTAGATGGGTCAGCTACTAGTCTCACGTTGCACACAAAGGGACAGCCACCGTGTTGAAGTTGCCAAACAATGGAGAGTACAGTGTGCTTAGTATCTACCAAAGTGAAACAAACTTATAATTAGTTATGGGAGCTTGTACCGAGATTGATGCTTCTACTTGCATTCGCAGCTACGAGTAAGCCCAGACGCCACGTAATATTCTACACTTGCCAAGTTTATTTCGCAAACTATCGCTCCTTGAGCCACCTTTTCGCCACCTCGAGCCACCATTTTACGAATAATCGATCGATCTCATTCTTCTCCCTGTCGGATCGCATGCGTTCTCTCGCATTCTCGCGAATGATAACGGGTTATTAAAAAGGTTTGGGAAACCTTGATCACCTAGGCGGAAAATCGCACACAGCTGCGCGGCTAAGCCGAGAAGGGATCTGAGCAAAGGGATGCCGAGAGGGAGCACCGTAAAAACCATACGAGCGGGCGTCGTATGCATTTTTAAGAGCACTAACTCTCTCGTCGATGGTTCTTACCGGGACTTACTGCTCAGACTTTGCTTTTTATAGACGCTTTCGTGGTACAAGATTCTGGCGGGGTTCTGCACGATTCGTAGAGGGGTGTATAGGTCAGTGGGTCGTGTCGCAAGTGCACAGAACAGTATGAAAAACGCGGCTTTGATCTTTTCGAAATTATGCGACGCGCGAGATCGATCCGCATCCGGTGTTGATCCGCGGTGCTCTTTTACAGACAATAAAATGGAAATGATTCGGATAGGATCAGTGTTTTTTTTTTCTTCTTTTTTTTTACGTGGAAATTTACGCGGGATTTTACGTGGAAATATGAAATAGTATTATCGGCGCGTGACACGGACGAACTCGAAGCGAATTCCGAATCGACTCGTTGAATTACAAGCTATGAATTTATGATACCGATGATCGAATTTGCTTCTTTAATACACCGATATATCCATCTACTTTGAATATCTCTCCGATTATTATCGGCAGGATATTAAGCGTGTGTGTTTATATTCGGTAAGCTTTTTAATGTACATTAAAATACAAGCAAATATCGGGGGGTGGGGGAGGGGGAGGGCGAGGGATAAACGTACGTCTGGCATTATTCGAACGATAAAAGCGTAATCAACAAAGCACGGTATTTTCGTAATGAGATTTATCCCTCCCTGCATAACTGTCCGTCCGATTTTATTTCACCAATTGCGTAGATTCTTTTTTCCCTCTCTCCCTCCCTCCCACGTTTTCGTTCTTTGTATAACGACGCGCGAGCTAAGTAAGTTAAGGGAAAAATCTCCTTTAACTCTCTCTCTGGGCTCGTCGTACGTTGAACAGGGATTACTTTGATAGCCAGTGGGTGACTGCTGGGTATTCAACGCGTAACCGGCGAACTATTAATTAAAAGAGCCTTCGATGGAAGTTGCCGTGGATCCTTTAAGTAATTTCGTAATTCGGCCGTTGCACAAAGCAACGGGGGATGATTTTAATATCGCAGCTGAATAGAAATTTTCACTGTTTCTAACTCCCTTCGCTTGCAATACCATGGCCGATGGCTTGTCTTCGGCGCAATAACGACCATCCACGGCAATGGCAATTAACGGCCACGGGAACTTGTACAATTTTTTTAATTAACGAGTAATCTCATCGCGGAGGATAAATAATAAGGATGTGCACGAGGCAAACAAAGGATAACAAGGGAAACAAAGTTGGCGGACTTGATTATTAATTATCAAAATTAATTGCAAGAAGCACGATCGCCGAATCGGTCTTACACCGAAGATGGCACTACGAACAGCGAGGAGAGATCTGAAAATGTTGGAATTTTTCGCGCGAGCGACGCTCGAAACAAGTAACGAACCCGACCTTGACAACCTCTATGCGCGCCTTCGTTCTCTAATCACTCACTTCGCGTTTGTCAAGCAAGAAGTTTCTACTTTTTCTCTCTCTCTCTCTCTCTCTCTCTCTCTCTTTCTCTCTCTCTCTTTTCCATTTTTCTCCTCGTTTTTCATCTCAAGCGCGTGGCAGGCACACGCACGCCCAGAGGACGTAGCCAGGAGGTCGCGGCCCCCTGACCTAATTAGACGTTCGCCCCGAGGCTGTAGCTCGGTTCAAGGATATTGCCGCGTGATACGTGTGTTCCGAGCTTTTCATTACTTCGACGGCGGAGATTCGCGGAGCACACTAAATATAGCGGTTTATTGCCGCGGTCGTGCAGGCAATAAAATTCGCGGTGGGTGGCGGTGATGGCGTGGTGTTGCCGCCGCTGCTTTCTGGAAGAACGAACGGTTATATAGACGGTACACGGGAGCTGTGGCTGGCGTCTAGAGCGCAGACAGATATATAATACCCAGCTAGCACGAACGAGCTTAGCGAGTTACACTTTCCTGAGATTTCCATCTCAGTGGTGTTCCATTTCGATAGAAGATATAACGGCTGCGGTTCGCCACGTTTCGCGTCTACGGATGCGCGGGAAACCAGCAACGCTTGAACAGCGAACACGCAGAACTTGACGCAGGATACCCTGTTGGTTTGTGCTGTGTTGCTTACCAAGAATCGGTTATTTGCTGAAACAGAATACAGAGAGACAGAAAGAGAGAGAGACAGAGAAAGAGAGAGAAAGAGAAAACGGGAGTCTGTCTTTCGTAGAGCACGGTATAATTCGATAGCGAAAATGCGTCTGCGTTACCCCCTCGACCGTTCGATATATGTATACATATGTATGTATACGCGGAAATCGTGAATAGGCGAAGCGAAAAACCGAGTACATACATAGGTTGAAACGGCAGGTATATTTTACAGTGCGCGATATCTATTCTCCGTAAATTATATTTTACACGCATACTTAACAAGACAGTTGGCGAGGTTACGGCTATTTCCGTTTTGAGAGACTACCCGGGAGAGAGAGACAGAGAGAGAGAGAGAGAGAGAGAGAGAGAGAATTTATGACTTGCATGTGAAAAAGTCGCGTATGATCGGTCGAAGAAACAAATTAACTTTTCCCAATAAGCGTAACTCAGAATGAAATTAATATTAGTTCCCTGGGCGAGCGAAGCCAGCGCGTCGGGAACAGGAACCGCCGAGCAACATTTTCCGGATGATTAAGAATAATATGCAAGGAATCTAATTGCAATGCGCGAACATCAGGCCGCGCGGCGTGTACCGTTCGTACAGTGCTGGTAATGACGTGCATCGTAAGGGTCTTTGAACTCGTTAAGCGCGGCCGAGCTCGTAAATTGTTATTCACACCCCCTCGTATCGATGGTTTGAATGTGTCATAATTACGATTCGTACGAGCTCCATTAGCCGCGTATTATTTTTGCGCGGCGAAACGATGGATGGAATGGCTATGGCGTCGATGTTAACAACGGGCTAGCACTTTCTTCTTTTTTTTTTTTTTTTTCTACGTTGCAATTTAACGATTTAAATATATACGCGAGGATCCGGAAGCTACGAGTCCGAATTAAAATTTACCGTTCGTTTTGAGTCGCCGCGTAATAAATTCGAGCCTGATCCGCTCTTAAGTTGTCGAATCGTTTGACGTATCACGCTGCGAGTCCGGCTGTTTCGTTTAAATATCGTTCGAGTAAATACCATCTCTCGCTTTCGCGTCGATTTTTTCCATCGTTTTTTTCCCCTCTTTTTTTTTTTATCATCTACAAGGTACATACATACGGTCTCGCAGTTCGTCGATGTCAATTGATTCTCGATTCTCAAACAACGCGATTGAGAATAAGCGTCTCTCGATAGTCGGAATTCTTTATCGTTCTCTTTCTCTCTCTCTCTCTCTCTCTCTCTCTCTCTCTCTCTCTCTCTTAATATTTCCGTATTTATCCTTCCGTATTTTTACGGGACGCTACAAAGCGTCATTGTTTCACGACTTTTTCCCCTCTCGTGGCCGTTTTACCGGCCGAAATTTCACGGTAGTCTGGTAATTCCGTTTTGCCTTCGTGACGATGGCGTACGCTTGATCAGGTTAGCTTGTCGCAGATAGATGGCATACGAGCCAGTAAAACGATGTATTAACTGTCGATTCGTTGCAGTAAATCCACGACGATAACTCGACTTAACCTTAACGACTGCTCCGGCGAGGTAGCATCGTTCTTCCTGTCCCTTCGATGTTCGTTTACGACCTTTCCGCCATTTTATTCGTCGGAGAACACTCGGGACCGATAAAAAAAAAAAAAAAACAAAAAAAAAGAAAAAAGAAAAGAGAAACAAGCTGCCGTAAATCGACAATCGCTAATTTTCCTTAGGCGATATACAAGATATTTCTTGACGCGTTATTGCGCACTTCTGTTTTGTGATGCTCATTCGCTTGGTCTTATCGTTCTCATCCTTTTTTGTCTCTTTCGGCGCTCTTTCAATTTTTCACTCAATTCGCCACCGTCTTTTAAAAACTGAAACACGCCAATCTCGATGAAATTTCGAACGGATAAACCGATAAAAAGAAAAAAGGAAAAAAAAAGAAAAGAAATCCTCAAACGAATACTTCGACCGATTTTAAAGCTCCTCCTCTCTTTATCAATCGAAGTCTTTGCCAGCCTTTGTCGACGTCGAAGATCCGATACTCCTAGGAGAACGCGCCTTACGTATATACGAGAAGGTCTAACCACGTAAGGCAAGGTCCAAATCCAGCGTATTTGAGCGTGGTAGGTGTTGCGACGGGAAAATGATATCACGTCGACGTCAAACCATCAGCTGGCTCCGTGTACACAGCGCACGGGAGGATCGGGTATCTCAGGTCGAGTCGGTGTTTCTCCCCGAATCTTTATCCTTTGGATCATCCTCGATCCCGTGGTTTTAGTGCGCTGTAAAGGTTCTGGCTGGCCCCGTGACATGCTTTATATCAGCGTCGCAATCGTATTTCAAACGCGAGGATAGGGCTGCCATTCCCACTCCCTGGTGGACGACGCGGCTCCATGCGAGTCCATTCCTTTTTTCTCACGATCCACTCGTTCACGTGGTCCCCTGTAAAATGTATTAACGCCATGTCCATATCGTTGGCGTTCTCGTAAAGAAACGGAGTGAGCTGGTAACGGGGCATTCGCGTATCGAGAGTGAAGTCTGAAACGTAAATCCGCAACCGTTTGAAATTCGTGTGGAATTAATGTGGAGTATAACGATGCGCTTAACAAGTGATACGGTTGTGAATTTTTAAGTTGTTCAACAGAGTATACGTTTTCTCTCTCTCTCTCTCTCCTTCTCTTAGAGCGTAATAGAGATTCAATGAAGAGAAAACCGGTCTCTGGAATGTTCATCACGGATTCATGAATACCCCCTTTATCTCGACAAAGATATAGTACCGTAGCCACTATGTAGCCGTATTTGGGATCCTCGGATCTTATCTGGCTGAATAGAACAATCAAACGGCGGCCGGCCGGGAATTACGGTGCGGATTTTAACGCAAAGTTTTGCCAGCGATCTTGGAAACTTCTCGCGGTAAAAACTTCCCCGTCGTCGCGAGGGCCGATCGTCGAAAGTGGAGATAGTGGTCAGAATGCAAAGAAGAAAGGACGCTCCGATAAAAAGGACCAACGTCAATCGCGTCTTGTCCGTTCTCTCGGATCTTGGTGCAGCAAAGACGTGACCGTGACACGCGTTCTTTCGTGCCGCGTTTCGTAATCGAGGCTCTGACACGGAGTGCTCAAAAAACGACTTACCGTGTTTTCGCGTAAGTTTTCGCGTTCGACGTGAAAGACACCGTTAGCGCGCCGTTAACGCTGTCCGCAATTATAGAATTCCGCGGACTGTGAATTCCTCTGGTTCGTCGGGCGCGTAGAATCCGGCCGGTCACGTTCGCTCGAGCCGTTCATAATTCCAGAAAAGTTCGTAACTTGCGAGAAACGCGCACGCTGGAAGCCGCGTAAATGTCAGGTGGCAAACTCGCCGCCGTTAATACGAAGTCGACGCTGGTTTTTGTACGTACCAGCGACCAGTGTACAGAGATAATAACGCGAAACAGTGACGTCAGCCGCACGATTAAACGTCCGCCACGTTGTCGTATTTTTTTGGTCGCGCGTCTCGCGAATTTTCAGGAACCGGGAGGCCTGTGTTTTATCACTCTGTTCAGAGAACGCCCAGAGAAATTTTGTACTATACGGTGTACCGACACGGCACAGAACGATGTCGTTTCGCAACGATTCAAAATTCGCGTTATAATTCATTTCCTTATATGTTATTCTCAGATTCTACGTATTCTCCAAGTATGATTAAATCACATTGGTACGTCGTGTTGAATTTTTCAGCAGCGTTCTAAATCTACGGAACTTCCAAATCTACTTTTGGTGATCGATCAATTTTAAACAAAATGATCGGTGTCGGGTATCTGGCGCCGAGAGTAATTCATGCGAGTGAAATTCATTTGCCTGATTGCCGTGTAATTTCACGGACGATGTCGGGGGATGAGAGGTAAGCGCGAGGACTGGGCGGCCGTGCTTATGCCGGCATAAAGTTCAAGGCAACCAAGGGGATAAGGGAAAGCACATTTCCTTTTTCCAGGCCCGTGGAGAACGCGGCGCGGTCGCACGTGCCAGAGATGTCGGCTTTCTCGGGAAAGCGTGGCAGGATAAAGAGAAAGTATTAGCTCGACCGTGGCGTCGCGACGACCGGGATTAATCCAGAAATTTAATTAACAAAACCGTAAGCGCTCTCTCCCTCTCCCTTTCTCTCTCTTTCGGTCTCGCACCCCGTTCTTTCTGTCGCCGCTGTTCTCTCACGGCTTTACGCTTTCGCGTTCGTCGCCGAGTTAAAAAAATAAGATTCGCCGCGGGTTCTCGTCCGGTGCTCATTTACAATTAAAAAAAAAAAAAAAAAAAACGTGTTCCCGTGCGTCTTCTATCTATTCGAACGTTCGCGACGAGACGTGATTCGAGTCCAATACAAAGAAAAAAAAAAAAAAAAAATTCCTCTCGATTGGACGTAAAATCGGCCTGGTTGTAAATTCGATCGACCGGCTTGCAGCTGATGGCTAACTTGCTTTACGATTGCCGTAATAAAAGCGTCGTGGACACGTCCCGAGGAGACACGTTAGGCATCTAGACGTCTCGAACTCTCCCGGCGCTCCTTTTTATTTGCCCTGTCGTTCAAATCGATCGTCGTTCGGACAGGGCGATGAAATCAAGACGGAATGCGGGACGAGCGCGACACAATCGACGTTCGAATGAAAACGTAAACTCGTTACGTAATCGTACGTAAATCACGTCCGTTCCGTTCTCTTTACGGACGTCGTCTCTCACGGATGACACGGTTGCTGGAAAATCGAATTCCAGAAAGAAAGGAAAGAAAAGAAAGAAAGAAAGAAAGAAAGAAAAAAAATCGAACTCCTATCGCAGCGCGAACCGTTGATTTATCGCGGCAATCTTCGAAAAGCGAGCGCGAGGATCGCGGCCCGCTCGCGATGCTGCCCTGCAAATGAGTAAAGCGTTTCGCGGTCGCCGGGATCTGTAACGAAGAATAATTGAAATGGCGCGAGAGCCAGAGGTGTATACGCCAGCGAGGGGGAGGTGGTGTGTGTCGTTTCCCTGTGCGAAAAGCCTCCTACGGCCGGTTGCACGCGACCGTACTGCTACGCTACGGGGGAATCCCCCGACGTTATATATCTTGGGTTACGCTGTTCCTAACGATTTTTCGATATCGGTAAGCGATGCGTTTTTATTCGCGCCGCGATAGAAACGTCCGAACGTTGCAGACAATCTGCCGGATAACGCGTAACTGCCCTCCGGGTGAAATAGTCGAGGCCGATTTTTATACCCTGCTCGCCCGTGCCCGGTGTGCAGCGCGTTTCCACAGGAAATTTATGAAAACGTTTATGAAGTCGTAGGTTGGCGAGCACGGGCAGAAAGAGAGAGGAGAAAGGGAGGAGGAGGAGGAGGGGAGGTAGAAAGTATTCACGGCGACAGCGTTGCGTTCTAATCCTTCGAAATGGGCGACTCCTGCGCGACCACGAGCGTCGCTTTATTTCGCGTACCGATCGTTTCACGACGTTCCCTCTTTCATCCCCTCGCGCGGTTTCATTTTTCGTTCCTCTTGACGAACGCATCGACCGGTCGGTCTTCTTTCCACTTCTACACTTTTGCCAGAGACGTTTCGTTTCGCTCCCGTTTCAACTATTTTTTTTGTCTCTTTTCGTTTCGTGTTTCTACATGGAAAACTAGCTGCGGCGAACGATCGATAACGGTCAATCGTTGGATAGATTTTCACGGTTCTTCTCTCGCTCAAGGACGAACTCTGGCTAATCCAGCGCGATTCGCAGCGCGGCGCGTAACAGGCTCGCGCGCGTTGATCTCCCTTTGACGCGCGCGAATCGATCAAAACGTTGCGCGCAGTACGTGACGCGTGCGAGGGGGAGAAACGCGGCGCGCGTAACACACGCCACGAAAATTCCATAATCAAAACGCGAATACTCGCGCGCAAAGGAACACGAATAATTTTATATCCGGCTGGTTTCGCGCCGGTGTCGGCCATGGATATCGACGATAAAATCGTAATATACAGCCGGACGATATTTTATTTCATCGAAAATTACGTTGTACCGTTGTCGGCCGGCGCGGCCTGTCGGACGTTAATAATTATCAAAAGTCTGTGATTCTCTCTCTCTCTCTCTCTCTCTTTCTCTTCTCGTTCTCGGTGTCTGCTGGAGAAATGTGCCGTGGCGAGCTCGGTGTCAGCTTCATTACGGCGGAGTGCTCGTCGAAAGGATTTAAATCCGGGGTCGCCTTAAATCGGGAAGGATTCTGGACAAATCAGATCGTCGTTCGCGCAGACTGACGTCGTCGTCGTCGCCGTTGTCGTTGTCGTTGTCGTCGTCGTTCTCGTCCTGGTAGTCGTCATCCGTCGTTTCTTCCCTTCCGTTTACGCGTCGACGAAGAGGAGGCTTGACATTAATAGTCTCGCGGCGGATAAGCCGTTTTTGAAATGACGTTCGAAGGGAATAATACATGGAGGGTCACTTCTCGAGTTCGTCTCCACCCCAGCAGAACGGACGTCCCTTTTCAAATAACGCGTTCGAAGTCCTTTCCTTTTCGGCAAAGTGGAGGACCCTTCACCGAGACTTCCACCCTTACGCCGGCCGTCTCACACTTCGTTGTACAATATATATATATATATATATATATATATATATATATATATATATATATATATATATATATATATATCGGCTTGTGCGCGTGTAGACGAACGACTGCCCGTGACGTACAGGGTGTTCTGCAAGTAAGAAATGGCTCGAGAGATTAGAAGTGGCGACACGATCTCGTTTCCAACAGAGATGTTCCCTTTGAAACAGAAATTTCGAAACATTTCCAAAGATATCTCTAAAAGATCGTTTGATCGAATAACAAAACCAAGTTATCGCGAAAGGAAAACATTCGTGATAATAATCGTAACAGAGTTTCGCTCGCGATCGGTTCATTTTGTTCGTCTATTTTTCAAAGTGGTAACAGGCATTTGTGCACGGGTTTCCAGTTACAAAGAGGCGCGATATTAAATCTACCTTTGATGTTTTTTCCTTTTTTCTCCCCCTTCCCCTTTTCTCTTTTTTTCTGCCCCTTTTTCCTTTTTTTTTTTTTTTTTTTTAAAAA